>NW_008607517.1:3922-35618 GCF_000691845.1 Merops nubicus | reverse complement strand
AAATAAAATAAAATAAAATAAAAACTTCATAGCCCAGGGGAACTCCAGAAAAGTCCAGAAATTATAGCAAACAATATTTTTTTCATTATTCTTATTTTAGGTAACTTCTGATCGTCTTTGATATTGAACCATCTGTATACCCTTTTTATGCCCTATACTCAAAAACCATTTCTAAAATATGAGCACTGCTGGCAATTATTCCACATCCAGTCTCAGTTATCCTGAGGAAAGAATTTACTCTTGTAGTTTTGTCTGAGATTAACATCCTGATGCAGATTCAATCCTACTAATACCATATTAACCATTGCATTATAAGATAACTTGTGAATATTTTTTTTCAGTTCCCAAATTCATACATACATTCATTCATAAATACATTTTCCTCTACTGCTTCCCAAAATGTTTAACAAATTGATAAGAAAAAAAATCAGATCTCAAGCACTGCAATCTCTGGAAGGAAAAATTTCTTGAAGAATATTTTAAACATAACTTTGCATACTTGAGGACAATCAGTGTTTCTACTGCTTAAAAAAAAAAAAAAATTGGAAGGCTGAATTCTACCATTTTCTGGAGGTAATCTCTCCTTAACCCTAAGATTTTTGTATAGCCCTCTAATTAGTATTTGGAAGTGCTTTTTTAGTACAGATACTGGCTCAGAAAAAAAAGGACTGAAAATGAATTTATTGTCTGCTTATTGTAACCTTCAAGCTGATCCCATAAAGTAGATGTAAGATGCTGTTATAATTTTCAGCTTTTCTTCATAAAGCTACAGTGACAGGCAGTGACAACGAAGTAACTTTAGCATTATGTATCTCAGAAATGCCTTCATCTCATATTATCTTGTCTGAATTTCTCTAAGTAAAGAAGGCCATAAGTCATTCCAGAGTAGAACTCTGTAAGAAAATTAGAAGAATAATGTTGAAGATTTTTTTCATTGCATTAACAACTGGGCTTGTAATTTTTGTTACTTTGGTTTTGCTTTGGTCTTAAAGTCATTTGTTATTCTCCTTTTTGGAAAAGCTATAATCCAGTTAAAGCATAGACAGTGTAGTTGTGGTTGATATATCAGAAAAAGCTTTTTAATAATTGTGTTGTTAGATTATTTATTTAAGCTATTCAACAAATACTAAACAAAGAACAGCAAATCCATTTGGCAGTACACAAGAATGGTTTGAGAATCAGAAAGGGAATGAAGTCTTCTTTATTTCATCACATTTTTTAACTACAGTCTTAAAAATATTATCATGGGAGAAGATTCAACAAAAGTACAGTTTATGGCTCATGGTATTAGATGAAAACCACCGCAGGCACACAGTAGATAGTAGCAATCACTTATAATCTTACTATACCAGTTTAACTGTGGTCAAAAACATTGGATTAACTCTGCTTTGACCAGTTTCATGCCAATTCCACTCCAGCATGTCAAAGCCAGTTTGCCTTTCCACACCTCACCTTCAATTCTCTGGCTTGTTTATTTTTTTTTCCTTTCCACTTCCTTGTCCCAAAGACCATTTTCTCTCAGTACTACTTCTCTTCCATTAATGCATGTTCAGGGCTATGCTTTTGCTTTCATTTGAACATATGCTGGAATAAGACTTTAATTATTCTTTGAAGATTTGCCACATTCTTGCCTTATTCTTGGTTATTGTGTTCTTTTTTCAGCTCAGACCTTGCCATGCCTTCCCCACCCAGAGGCATGACACCATCACGTAACAAGGATCATGGCACGTGAGAGCCATGCACATTCTTTGAGCTCTATCTGCCACCCTTCAAAGGGGATGTGGACACAGGCCATGGATTTCATGGGGCTCTGAACCTCACTGGCAACACATCAATATGGCACAGAGTAGTAGTGTTTGGAAGGGTTCTCTAGTCCCTAAGGATCATCTAGTCCAACCCCCCTGCTAAGGCACATTTACCTGGGGCAGGCTGCACAGGAACACATCCAGGCAGGTTTTGAAACATCAATGAAAGATTCCCAACATTACTGTTTGGAATGAGGAGTTGTATGAGGATGAAAAAATAGTTCTGGAATGCAACAGATATACATTTAGCAAAGTGTCTAGTATTCTCTTTTGTAAAAACCTAATTCTGCTTTTCTAACAAAGAAGAGCAATTCACAGATCTTTGGCAGAATTTTGTGAAAGCAGGGACAATTGTAGAGACTGAGTAAGTTCTCAGGAATCAGGTCTGTGTTAAGATCAACTCATTTCAGTGTTTCAGGAACAGCAGGATCAACAGACTTCCCTTTCTTTTATATCTTTTATCCACATGGTAATGCCAACCAAGAACATCAGGAATAACAGATGTCACCTTTTGAATCACATAGGTGACTGTTGTCTTTCCAGATACAGTCTGCTTGCACTCTGCAGTCAGAAAAGTGATGGTGATCAAGCACTATGAGTTTCAAACTGAGCAATGCAGATCTCTTTCCATACTTGTATTTCCCTTGGCCATCTGCTACATCAAAGAAGGGTTAAGGTCAGCACAGCTCTTCATGAATGTTGCCTTCTCCTGCTTGAATTTCCTCCTGATAGTTGTTCTTCTGACATATTGTAGCAGAGCAGTTCACTTCCTTTTCCTCTAGACTGACTGTTATGGGTTGGGGCAATCACAAGCACAAATACAGACTGGACAATGAGTAGACTGAGACGAGTCCTAAGGAGAAAGACCTGGGGATGTTGGCAGATGAAAAACTGAATATGAGCCAGCAATGTGTCCAGAAAACCAATTCCATTTTAAGCTGCATCTAGAGAACTGTGGCCAGCAGGTCCAGAGGAGGGCTGTAAAAGTGACTGGGAGGCTGGAACACCTCCCATCTGAGGACAAGCTGACTGTGTTTGGGTTGCTCAGCCTGGGGAGATCTAACAGCAGCCTTCCAATACTTAAAGGGGGCCTACAGGAAAGGTAGTGAGGGACTCTTTATCAGGGAGTGTAGTGATAGGATGAGGGGTAATGGTTTCAAACTGAAATAAGTTAGATTTACATTAGATATTGAGAAGAAATTCTTCAGTATGAGGGTGGTGAGACACTGGAACAGATTGCCCGGAGAAGCTGTGGATGCCCCCTCGCTGGAAGTATTCAAGGCCAGATTGGATGGGGCTCAGAGCAACCTGCTCTAGCAGGGAGTGTCGCACCAATTGCAGAGGGGTTGAAACTAGGTGATATTTATGGTCCCTTCTAACCCAAACCTTTCTATGATTCTGTGATTCCCATTTTTGCTGGATTTCCTGCTATGTGTAACATCCATGGTGCACAAAACCATCGGATGCTTGCTCTCTATTGTCACTTATGGGCCATACAGAAATCTGAAATGTTTTTGTCACCACTTCAACTGCGAGCATGAATAATGATGCTGTATGGTTGTGTGACATGTACATGCAGTGCAGGAAGTGTTAGTCCTGCAGTGGCAGCCTCGCCTGGTATTGGCATGGCATACAGCAGTCTCTGAGACTGTTTCTGTGTTGAAGTCAACCTCAAGGCTGTCTCTCTTCTAATTTGCTCCCTCTACCTTGGGTTGATTCCACAGTGCACAGAGTTGTTATTGTAATCAATGTCTTAGACACATCTTTGATTTGGAGTGAATTTTTATCTGAAGAAAAACAGCTTGGTAGCTTTTGCACTAGAGGCAATGCAAAACTGCAGGATTGTGTTAGCTTTGAAAGGATTTATGGTCATGAACAAAGAAATTCAATAAGCCTGATTCCCTCCACCTTAGAAAGAGTTTCTGCTGTGGAAGTAAAAGACAGACAAAAGAAGAACAAATTACATTTTGCTCAAAATCATGAAATATTCATCAGAGTGAGAAGCAAAGGTGAAATGAGTTGCCAATAAACGCCAGTATTCCACAAAGCCAGAAATTGACTCTAGCTTTAGTGATCCCTCTTTGTGCATCAAGTTTCTTCTGAAAGCAATGAGGAGAACTCCTAGTGAGGAGTTAGGATTCAGTGTGGTATTATGTATCATGAAACACTTTCCCTTTTCCAATGTAGAAATTATCTTTTTGTTATTAACCTTACCTTTCCCCAGTCCTCTTCTGCTGGGAGACTGTGATCATGGGTTACTGCTGTTCTGAATCAGAACCGCTCACAGTTTGACAATAGATAAAAATAGCAATATTTCAACCTGATTTGCTTTCTTCAGGGTATTTTATTTTTCCTTTGCCTGCCCTGTTCCCTAACACTTTGTATTATGAAAAATCCAGCTATCAACACTGGATATTCAAATCACTTTCTATAAAAAAGAGAAAACCAGACCTGTTTTGAAAGGGCTGCATTAGAAAGGAACTTTTAAACGTTTACTTCCCAGTTCTGTTCTTTTTTTTTTTTTTTTTTTTTTTTTGAATTTTATGACTCCTACAGCTTTTCTTGCTCAAAATCAATTTGGGAAACTTCTTAAGAGGTGGATTGTTTTGTATATTCACACTGCTTGTAGGGACCTTCGTGGAGTGTGATCTATGTATAGATGTTTTAGGAAGACCTGTGAAATCAGGAAAACAAAATGAAATAGAGATAGGGAATATGTTCCCTCTTCCCTTGAATCTAGTGTGTTAACTTACATTAGTTTAAGGTGGATGTAAAAATAACAGCAAATTGGTTTGTAATAGTTAAAATTATCTTACCAAAGTTTTTATGAATTCACAAAAAGGCAAGAAAGCATTCTTAACTGTATAGGATTTAAATATACTGATTTTCTACTATTTTTTATGCCATTTTTTTACAGCAAAACTGAACATGAAATGAGCAACATAATTGGAGACTAAAGGAAGAAATAGTGAGAGGAAAAACATACTTCCTCAGTTGCAATATATAAACTTTAATATTTGTATTTAGCTCCACTTAAATATGCTTAAAGAAAATATGGTGGGGGAGGGGGGCAGGGAAGAAATCCAGGAAAACATCTTTATAAAAGTGTTTGTGGAATTAAATGTACTGGTTTTTATTGGTGATAAAACACAGTTTTCTCCCTCTGCAACCCCATCTACACGCATATTTTACTAAGTTGACAACTTTGGCATTAGTAATAAAAAGTGGCAGTTTTATTAAGCAAACATATTCAGCCACTAAAACATCATTAAAACTTGATATAATCTTATACTGCAAATGCTTAAGCACCTGGAAATATTTACATGAAATATTGACTTAATAGTAAGTGAAGTGTCAAAAGCTATCTAGCCCTCAGCTCCATTTGTCTTTATCTATGTAATCCAACGATGCAAATCATAAAGAGGCCTGCTCTGACATTTATAAGACTATGGTCCAATCTCCTGCCTGTTGATCAAGTAGCTAATTTCTAAGCCGTTTTGGTCAGTTAAGAACTCAGTTTACTGCTTCATTGCTTCCTCTTCAAAGCATATCACCAAAGGGAGAAATTAAATTTCCAAAAGATTTAACTCCATAAGTAAAACAAGAGCTAACTGAAATAATACAAAATTGTGGAAACAGATTTCTATCGAAATAAATAATTTTGAGGAAGAAGACTAGTTAAATTTCAAATTGCCTCACTCCACCTGTGTGAGGTCACTGTGCAAGCTAAGGTATGCAAGGACAAGCTTGCACCTTAGAGTTACCTAATAGAGAGTGATAGTTTTCCAAACAAAATACTCTGCCTCACTCTGTATTTGAAGAGGTTGTGGACCCAGTCAAGGCTCCCTCTGATCAGGAGATCACACTGAAGGATAAACATAAAAATGCCATTTAGGTCCAGAAAGAAAAAAATCTTCTTTTCCAGGTCTTGTTTTTCTCCAGATTTCATTAACCTAAAAGCATGCTTCCTCTGGTTATTTTGCCTCATTATTCTTCACCGTTCATTAATCAATTCATTAAGCAATCTTAAGTTTCCAAGAGAAGGCAGAGCTGGAAAGTGATGAGAAATTGGAAAGTCAGATTAGGGAGATGGTACTGGTCAGAAAAGGACACTAATATTCAGGAAGAGGCAAAGTGGGAAAGATGGGACTAGCAGCACATAAGAGGAGGAAAATGAAAAACAGAAGTAGCTTGATGAAGGCTGGACGAGAAAACTTCTATCACAGGAAATGGAATCATGCTGTGTAGGACAGACTGGGATTGGAACAGGGGAGAAGGGAGAAGTCAGGGATGAGGAGACTGGGAATGGGACAAGAAGCTGGTGTACTAGTGCTGGAACTGTTTGCCTAAACCAGCTAGGAAGTCAGAGCTGTGAATGAGAAAAGGCTTTAGACAAAGCCAGGATATATTAAGCATGCTGGAAACACTACATTGCTATTCAGAGCCTGGAAGGCTCCAAGACCCTCAGATCTTAACAGTTCTCTGTTGTCAACTAAATGCTTACCAAACCATGACAAAATGTCTGTGTTTTATCAGTTTCTGGAATTGGGTGTTAAATGGTCAAGATAGTATCAGTCACTGAGCTCAGGTATCAGTAGGGGTGCAGGATGGCCTACAAATATAGCAAGGAAAGAAAATGTTCAGGGGAACCTTTTGTTCAATCAGGAAGTGGACAGATTCGATAAAGGCCACCGAATCTGGCAAAACTTCGGATGAAAATTAAGAAATGAGGCTGTTTGTTTTACACCAAACAAACAAACAACCTCCTAAATGCAACAAACACAAAGCTTTGACCATTTTGGCTTTTGTCATTCGTTGCTATCTGGAAGAAATTGCCAAAAATGTAATATTCCTGTTGGCAGGGCTTCAGACTTCGTGACACTTGATAGGCTTCTGCAGGGAAAATCAAGGCCGTTTGCATTAACAACACACTGCTCTGTACTGAAAGACCCTTGCAAAGAAAACGGAACAAAAAGGAAGGTTTCAGTTCTTAATATTGTAGTCTGCTGGTTTTGACATGAACCTATTTAAAGAATTACCTTATTCAATCACTGTGAGAGAGAACCTAGAGTCCCATTTAGCAGGACAGGCTAATGTAAGAGAAGGGCACTTTTCTTAAAGAAAATTCTACAAGGGAAAAGATGTACAGCTAACAACTGAAAAGAGGACATGTCAGTATTAGAGTTTAGATTTAGTTTTAGATTTAGACTTAGAGCTTTTCTTGCTTATACCCACCCAAATCTATTACATTAGAAATACTATAGATAGACTAGCAACACCAGATCCTGAACTACCTGGCTGTAGTAAGGAATAATCTTGATTGTCATGGCCTCCATCTCTTCTTTTATTAAAAACATCCAAATTATTATGGGGTTATGTAGAAATCTATTCAAGGATGAGTAGATATATAACCAGAAAGTAAATTGCTGAAGTTCATTAGTGCAAGGTTGAGAGGGTGGGATGGCAAGGAACAATATATACACCAAGCTTAACCAAATCATAATCTTACAGTCTTGAGCTGCTAACCTCATAAATTGTTTGAATCCTGAGCATTATCTTTTATGTGTATCTATTTTCACTTCTATGAAACTGTATAAGAAATGTTTTTGTAATGCTGTCTACTACATTAAATCACCCAGGCCTTGATTAAAACAACTTTAAACTAAAAATCTGGGGATAGTATCATAAAAGATATCAAGAATAGGAAGATATTTCTGAGTGCTCATGGGAACTAATTATGTTCGCCATATCTGATGGAGATGTATTTTATCTTGCTAGAGTATAGGTCACTCTGGCTGGTATTTAGATGACAGCATTATTCATCAGTCCCATTGGCTTCTTCAAAAAGCCATGTTTAATGATTATTTTAAAGAACAAATTGCATTTTCTGACATAAAGTTAAATGTACAGAAAATTGTTGTTAAGAGATAATTTCCAAAGCCATTTCTAGACTAAGAGGCAGCATGCTATAGGAAAAAAAAAAGTAAAAAAGTATGTGATAGATTAATATGGAACAAAATTGCTTAAAGTAGGAAAATAATCATAATGAGGAAATAATGAAACAGTGAAACAGAAATGAAGAATGCTTGAAGATAGGTACCTGCAGCTGAAATAAACCAGGTAGAAGGTTGATTCAGGGAAAAAAAAAAGAAAGGAGGAAGTGGTTAGATGTTTCATAACTGAATTGATTTGAAGATAGAATAAGAAAAGGTTTGGGTTGGCTTTTTAAATGTATTGCAGTTCTTTAAATATGCTTTTTCCAAAATAGCCAAAGCAATTAGTTTATGTCAGTCATTAATTAAGGTACTTACCAAAAATAACTTGCCTTGGTTTAAATCAAACCAGGTTAAAAATTATGCTAAGAAATCTTTAACCAGTGGAACTTCTTTCTCCTTTTCTTTTTAGGGTAATGTTTCTGAAAGTTCTGAAAGTGAAAAAGCTCCAGGGCTGCAGTATTGCTTGCCTAAATTCAGTTCTGAATACATTTTCACAGATGGCAAATGAATGCCTAAAAACTCTGTGAAATGCTGACTCAATGCAGCTACACATAAAAAAACCCCAAAACTCAAGGCAGTGTTCATAGGTGATGTGTCATTTTCAATTTGGTATGTATCAATATTGTTGTCCTTTTCCTAAAAATACACTTAAATATTGATGGAAAAGCAACCCACTTGCATCACAAGTGATCCTTCAGGGTCTTCCAAGCACTTTTTTAAAGTGTCTCCTATTCATTTTCTGACAGTTTGAGGTTATACCTGTTGTTTGCGTCTTATTAACATTTTATTTGTGTACAAAGTTCCAAAGTTTTCCATAATTGATTGAGTGTGCCATAGAAACCTAATTCCAGAGGCTAAACCATGTAGGGGCTTAGCATGATAGCATTTACCCAAGCAGGGCACAAGTGTGTTTATTCCAATTATTCCTATCGCAATTCTACTGCACGGTATGGTACAAATTTGAGATAGTGCCCAGCAGAGGTCAGGATGTAGAATAAAATTACTGGTAGTCAAGGCTCAAATTACATAGTCAAAGAAGGAGCATGTTAGGGGAAAATCTGATCTTAATATCCAAATACTCAAGCTGTTTGACTAAGGTGTTCAATCTCACATGGAGCACCTTGTTGTTGTCAGGTTTATCAATAAATGCAACGGTAATTGATCAGTGGTAACTCAGTTTCTGAAGGCACTTCTTATTCTATAAGGTATAAACTCCACATAAAATTAGGCTTTCTTTGTAGAGCTTTAACAGAAAAAAAAAAAAAAAGAAAAAAAAGAAAAAAAAAGAAAAAGGAGAAAAAAGGATAGGTACAATGCTTTGGTCCTTCCACATTTTTTTTTTTTTTCCCAAAAGCACTTTCACTGAAACAGTTGTATACAGCAAACTTTATTCCTTGCTGACAGAAACTCCCCTAGTACCTATTTACACAGTGCCAACCCTTACCCTGGGATAATCTAATGATCTTCTTAAGTATTGTGTATGTTGCAAATCACTGAAATCTCCAAATCTAGTGTTCAGGGAGCAGGTGCTGTCAGCACAGATTCAGCCACCATGCTTGGTTACGGCACCCTTCACAGAGTGAAACTTAACACTGGTCTTATTCTTCATGCTGACTCTTGCCTTCAGGTTGATGCCTACTAAACATCATCAATATTAGCTGTTTTGACAATTCGACAAAGACCTGTGACCAGCCTGTGCAAATAAGTTACTTCATTCTCCAGTCTGGTGATTTCTAACACTAGTAATGTTATTAGGAAGAAATGTGGAAAACTTGTTTATGCTGCAAGTAGATTGTTGCTGAGGTGGCTCTTAGGCAAAGTAGGCCTCAAATGTGTTGTCTGTTCTGTACATGGTCACACCACAAAGGTGTGTATGCCATCTAAATGTAACCCTAACTACTTATGAATTTCCTGAGTTTCCTTCTTACAGGGCTGAATGATAATTCCCTAGATATTGTTTCTAACCTGTTACCATTTTGTGCCTATTTTCTTCCCATGTTGGATTCAGATTCATCTGTGGAAGCAAAGCACGGGGCTGTGAAAAAAAAATAAATTAGAGGCTTAAACTAAGACTAACAGTGAAAGTTTTTGTCTGGCCCTCAGCTACTTCATTAAGCACTTCATTTTTGTAGTCCTAAGCCCTTCAGAAATTGAAACATTCCTACACTTCCTTCTTCAGAAGATTTAATTTGAGTGAAATGTAGGGAATGCATCTCCCATACTCTGTTCAGTGGATGACTAGTACTGACAGATTCCGTTTGTGTATGTAAAGCTAACGTACACAGGAAAAGCCCCTCAAAAGTGCCTGTTGGTCAATCTCTGGGGTGCATAGAGTCCTGCAGGACTTGCACGCTGTTAACGTCAGTAACAGTGGACCCAAAGTGATCCCATTAAGACTGGAAGTCCCTCAGTATTAGCAAGGCATTCATACAGCTGCAACATGGGCTACTGCTGGAGCCTCCCTTATGCTCATCCAATTACTTTGTAAGTATGTAGAATAAATGACTTAGAAAACTGTATTGGTTTCCAATAGAGTGAAGTGTTTTGGAAACTGTTGCCACTAATATTTTTAGGGTGCAGTCAGCAGAAGATGTCCACTGGGCTAGAATTCACACCTAGTTGTTTAATGAAAGTAGGGTACGGTTACAAGGCCCAGGCCTGCTAGACCCAGCAATGAATGCTGTTCATGTCAAAAACCAGCAGTGCAACCAGAGGTACACAGAATTATAAACTGCCAGTCCCCAGCCTTTCTGTAGTTATCCCATTCCACCAGGGTAGCTCTTCAAATTTTTAACTGAATCCTTTCATGTGAATGAAACAGACTAGTCCCTTTCAATCAAAAATGAATGAAAACTTAATATTTTACAGACATTTGGGAAAAAATAAGCTTTCAATTGCATGCTCTGTTCTCTGATTCTATGGCAGACTGGAACTTCAATCATCGCAGCAGCACAGTGATTAAATAGTTAAAAACTTAATAGATTATCCCACATTTAGCCATTCCCAAGCTGTTTTACTCTTATGAATAGTTGCTTGAAGTTGTTGAATTTTTAAAGACTTTCTAGTGTTACAGTCAGTTAGAATTCATCTCATGTTCCTGTTTAATTTGCACATATCTGACATACAGTGTTCTTCACACAAGCTTGTGTGAATAGGCAATTAATGGTGATTCATACATTGAAGTACAGCAGGCCACTCCACTCCCCCTAAAACTCGTATATTTTTAGGAAATTGCATGAGTGTTTGTAGTTGAGAAAAACTGGAAGCTATAAAGTAATAATCAAAGATATTACCATATGCTCTTCAAAAATTTCACATAGTTGAAAAATGAGTCCATATTTTGGTCTGGCTTCATTACACAGAACTGTTTTCTTGATTGCCAAAAATTAATTAACTTCTGACATCAGTGGATGTCGATATCCTCCTGTGCTACAGTTACTACATTCTACAATGAACTGAATTGTGAATGAAACATCACTTTCATGTCACTGAACCATTTATCTTACTCACCCCTTTCTTCATAACTTTACAGGAGTCCTTTCTTCTGTCTTCTGTTCTTTGTGGTCACTCTTCCTTTTCCAGATCATGCCAAGAAGATGTATAAAGACTTGTGGGTTCTTGCCCAATTATGAACACCCAGAATGATTAAAAGATGTTACTGAAAGGTATTCAGAATAAAACAGCTCTATTTCTTAATTTGCAAAAGGGGTAAAACAGCAAAAAGAATGCAATCTTGCATCTTTTACAAACTAACAAATACTAAAGCACATCTACCTGTAGTGTGAAGTGAGAAACAGCTGTGTCAGATGGCTTTAATATGTAAGTCTGTGCTAGAAAAGGAAACTGAATACTGGTGTTCCTTGGAATTTCTTGACATTACCCTTTAAAATTTCTTAACAAAAAGCATTGTTTCGAGCACTAAGGAATTTGGTGTGAGACAAAGTTAGTGTGTAAAAGATAAACCAACTCTTACTGGTGTTTTGAATGCAAGCAATCACTTACTTGTTTTATGTGTGAACATAGAGAACACAATTTAACAAGGATATGAAGTACTTGAATGCATCCAAGGAAAGACAACAGTCAGTGAAAGGGCTAGAGGAGCATCTAAGGGTTTATCTAGCTTGGATAAAAAGAGGCTGAGGGGCGACCTCATTGCTCTGTGTATCTTCCTGAGGAGAGGAAGCGGAGGGGAAGGGGCTGAGCTCTTCTCCCTGGCATCCAGTGATCAGACACATGGGAATGGTTCAAAGCTGTGCCATGAGAGGTTCGGGTATGACACTGGGAATCATCTCTTTACTGAGAGGGTGGTCAGACACCAGAACAGGCTTCCTAGGGAGACGGTTGATGCTCCAACTCCGTCAGTGTTTAAGAGGTACTTGAACAATGCCCTTTGTTTTAACTTTTTGTCAGCCCTGAATTGGTCAGGCACTTGGGTCCTTTCCAACTGAAATATTCCCTCTCTCCTCTCCTCTCCTCGCCTCTCCTCTCCTCTCCTCTCTCCTCTCCCTTATGTTACTGGCCACTTTATCAGCACAAACTCTCAAGTAATTCCTTCTTTAATTAACATACCCTTCAACAGCTTAATAACAGTTGACCAATGATGAATATTGCCCTTTTCTGACCATTTATAACAAGTCCTCAAAGAAAGTTTGAGAGTGAATAAAACACTTTCAGTCTCAAAAAAATGTAAATAAAATGACTCTTGATTTCAGGATTTTATCCTGGCCTTGGTGTTCAGCAAAATTATGGAACAGCTGATCCTGGAATAGATTAATACAAAGGTAGAGGATAATATAATTAGCACAAATAAACTTTCATTCGTAGAAACCAACTCCTGTCAAACTAACTCAAAATCAGCTTCCAAGCTTATACATTTCTGCTGATATAATGTACATTTGTAATACATCTCACTTGATGCAGTATGACATTTTGATTAAGAAGCTACAGTGGTAAGAAAATCATTGTTGCACACATCATATAATTACATTTTGACTACCTGGCAAGATTCACAACATAGCTAGAAAAACCATTATTCATCAGGACCTTCCACTGAGATGTTAAGTCTTGGGGCTTGATGCTACTTAATACTTTCTGTTAATGATGGAAAGGCAATTACAACATTAGGACTCATTGAATTATATGTTAAAGGCTGAGTGGTCAACAGTAGATAGAAGTTGGAGTATAAAGCAGTTCAGATACCTTTGTATATCCTGGCTGCACGTGCCAACAGGCACTTCTGTACTGAAGAACCTGCACTCAGGATTGAAGCCTATGGACTCTGCTTTCCCACAATTGCACATCTGCCATTGTGAGTGCTGCAGGTCTAAAGGCTCTGTGAAATTTCTTGTCAATTAATAGTTATTTTAAAATAGACTCCATGATTGAAGATATGGTCAAAACACCAAACACAGGTTTTGGAAATACATTCAGAGAAAGATTATTCCCTAGAAGAGCATTTATATCATGTGTATATGTTATGCTTATGCAACTGCTATTAAAATAAGACCTAATTCTGATGTATTTCAAGAGCTTTATGAAAAGTTATGGAGTGCATGAAAGAGTCAGAATATTTATTAGGGAGTGGAAATATTTCCTTGTGTTGTGAGATCATAAGTGTTTGTCATGAAAGATAAAAGGTAGTTGATTATCATCTCTAAATGCCTACATAAGAAAAAGAATACTGGTTAAAAAGGGTTCTTCAGTCTAACAAAGATGTATTAAGACTCAATGTCTAAACTGATGCTGGATGACTGCAGACTAAGAAAAACCCACCTTTTTTTTGACAGAGAATAACTAAGCACTAAAAGAACTTCAAGGATTACCATGCAACTCTAGTGATGGAAATTTTTTAATGAAGACAGGTTGCCTTTCTAAAACATGTTCTACTCTAGTCATATCTTTTGAGTTTGCAGCAGTGATCACTTTGGAAAGTCTCACCCCATGAAGAAATCACCATAATCTCTTCCAGAACACAACATGATCAATGTGGATGGACTTCCAGCAGTGAGACACTATGTAAAGCTTTCAAAAGATTATAAGGGAAATGGGCCACAAAGCCAATGTGTTAGGGACAGTTTAGGTGGACTAGATGTCAGTACAGATAGGAAGAAACAGGTTACTTCATTCCATGATTACATGAAAGATGTCACAGTACAGTCACGATGGTGAGGCCATGCTCAGGAACATTTTAACTGAACAAAAGCAAAATGTTGCATTATTATTAATGATGGGATTTTTTTGTTGTTAAAAAATGTATAAAAGTAAATTCTGAGGAAGAAAAAGTGAGCATTCTGTTTAAAAATGTTGAAATGGAATTTCTTGATAGCTAACTGAAAATTATTTCAAGTGGGTTTGGAATTATAAGCTTGCCAGATCCAGTCCTGTGGGACATGATAGCAAAGTTTACTCCAAAGGGGCCTCCTTCTACAAACAACACCTTTTGTGAGTAAGAAATTCAGTCCTAGAAATAAATGAGAGGTGATCAGCATTGACAGATGACACAAACCTGGGAGTTCCCAGGCATGATATTGTGCTTTTTAAGAGCAAAGTGAATGCAAGAATCATTAGTGTCATATATTCTCAGACGTCCTACTGTATTTGATGCTCTGTGGAGTGTGAAGAATGTTCTGTTCAAGAAGCATTGCACAGCTCAGTAAACCCTCTCAAAAAAAAAGATTTCTATATAAATGACATTGCTTTTCACCCTGATCCTTCATCTGCTTTCACTGATAAAAGCAGCTACGGTAATTTATCATTGTTTTTCCTTCACCTGCTATTGCTCACTTTTATTCTTCAAGCAGAAAAGAAAAACTATATATGGTAAAGTACAACACTTCTTAGGAAAAGTGAGTAATGGATCATGCATGCTGCAGTATATTTGTGTATTGATTTTCTCTCAGATTGATACATGAATGTCAATAGGGATTACATGGGAAACTTTTCTACTCTTAAGGCAGAAATTGAACTGGACTGGTAATAATGGATCAAAGTCTTGCTTATGGTACTATACATTTTTATTTCCATTATGTGGCTCGATGAAACTGTATTTTTTTGAGGATTTTCCAGTATTACTCGAACCTTAAAACAGTCAAATTAAAATTCCATTTTTTTTCATTAGTGTTCCATTTGAAAGAAGATATGAAATTATACTTCATGTTGTGAAACGAAAATTTCATTATGCTTAAAGATAATAGGCCTGAACATTTTGAGAGCAATTCTGATGCTTGTGATACTGCATTGATGAGTAAGACTATAGCTTCATGTAGCTTTTGTTGGAAGAGGGTATTATATAGAGTAGTATGACTGGGAAGGAAGAATAACTGTGTTTAGGAGAATAGCTTGTATAAGTACATAAAAACATAAGTCTAAAAATAAGCAAAATATTGCTGATCATGCCACCAAACTTTTTTTTTTCCCCCAAGCTTGTATTTTTAAATTAATTTTGGGCGTCAGCTGTGTTCATCGATGTTGATCCATCTCCTGAGTACATTCAACACACTCCAACCAGTCGTTAACAAGATACAGACAGTGAAATGATTACAGCTGAATCAAAAGTAACTGTCTTAGAAAGTGCCAGTAATAATGAATGGGCTAGGGCACAAGAATATTGACTAGGAGGTTTCCAATGGTTATGGGACACAGTGAATTTATATGTTGAAAAAAATGTGACCCTTATTCATTTCATTTCAGTTCTTCAAGAAAAGTTCCAGTATGCAACCCCTGTATGTCAATTGTTTGGGGTGGGGAGGGGGAAATCGATGCAAAGAAATTAAACCTTTGAACAGATTAATTAGCTTCCCAGATTCAATCCTAAATGCCAAAATCAGAGGATGAAATAACTTTATGTGCTGGAAACATAGTCATTAACTTCTAAAAGCAGGCAATAGTTTATTTAACAAAACTTTTATTTTACAAAAAAGTTTTGAAAATGCTGCTCGCACCAAAGAAAATAAAAGTTCACCATCTAAGGAAGAACAAGCAGAAAATGTTTTGATGATGATGAAAAAAATTGATATCTTCAAGTGAAAGTATGTTCCATAATATTATATTTTTGTTATTACACAGGGGAAAAAAACAAACAAACAAACAAACAAAAAAACCACCACCACAAAAAACAACCAACCAACAACAAAAAAACCTACACAGCAACAACTTCATGTCTTTTCGTTCTGATAAGTTAGACCAAATTCTTTCCCTTACTTGACTTTAAAAAAATCTGTTGTCTTCAGACGGCCTTGGATTTGGTCTTTGCTTTTGACACTCTAATCTGTCAATATTTGATATTTATTATGCATGTCTATGAATATGCATATACTTAAAATTGAACATGACTTCTACAAGCACAAACAATTCTGTTGGCCTTGGGGTTCTTTTTTTCACTGTATACTGATGTAGTAATTTGTTTATGACAATGGGAACCTTAAGCAATGATTTGGCACTCACAGTGTGCATACATTTCTGGAAAATTTGCTTTTCAGGTGTAAGTGATGAAAGCCAAATCTGGGCTACACTGTAATTGTACATATATGCACACATGCAAACAGACTGATAATATCCTGATAATACCAAAGGCAATTATGAATTCAAACCCAGAGATCTCTTGGACACAAAGTTTTTTTTGTTCTCTGTATGTTCATCATCTGTTACACAAGACCTTTGACTGGGACTGGATGTCTCAGCTACTAAGGCAATATGTATAAAAGTGACACCTCTGAAGATCTATATGAATTTCTTGTGTGGCTAAACATGCAGCTTATGCAGAAATGATGTATGTAACGAGTGCCTGCTACCACTCCAAGAGCACCCAATTTATTTCTGATGAGGTGCAAACACGTTTCTCTGCTGTACATATGCTCCCATCCAAGCACAATATCTTGGTTATCTAGGTATCACCATGAAGGTACCTAAACAGCAAAGCAGCCATAGAGGAAACACCAATTTATGTTATTTTGGAGGAGTCAGAATAAGCCTGCAATAAGTCCTCAGCATTTCTTCATTATTTATAAAGGTGCTGAAGAACATAAAGGTGTTTTTAATGATACTTTCATAAATTATTCCTTTTACATATCTCTTCAAGAGAACTGCAATATACTCATTTTACTCTTTTCTTTTCTGTTTTAACAATGGCTCATTTTGAACTCATAACCACCTGTAAGGATATTCAGCTATTTCTTCTACCATTTTGCTTAGTTTTTGGAGCTTCCAAAGTTCAAACCTGCTCTGTACCTGGAGTGACTGGAGACCAAGTACCTAGGAAGGTCATTGTGCAATGGGATATCAGCTCTGTAGACAGACTTGCTACTAAAGTATTAGTAATAGGCAGTGTACTTCAAGAAATCCCAATCCATCTGTTTTCATTTTAGTAGTGCTACTAAGAAGGTGAGTCTACCACCTCCCTGGACAGCATGTTTCAATACCTGACAACTTTTTCAGTGAAAAAGTTCTTTCTAATGTCCAGTCTAACCGCCCCCACCCCCCCACCCCGGAGCAGCTTGAGGCCATTTCCTCTTGTTCTATCACTAGTTACTCGAGAAGAAACCAGCACCTTCCTCACTACAATGTCCTCTCAAGAAGCTGGAGGGCACAATAAGGTCCCCTCTCAGCTTCTTTTTCTTCAGACTTAATAGCCCCAGTTCCTTCAGCTGCTCCTCATAAGACTTGTTCTCTAGGCCTTTCACCAGCCTAGTTGCCCTTCTTTGGACCAATTCCAGCACCTCTTTGTCTTTCTTGTATTGAAGTGCCCAAAACTGAACACAGTATTTGAGGTGTGGCCTCACCAGTGCTGAGTACAGAGAGACAATGACCTTCCTGGTCCTGCTTGCCATACTATTTCTAATACAAGCCAAAATGCTGTTGGCCTTGCTGGCCACACTGCTGGTTCATACTCAGCCATTTGTCAGTCAGCACCCCAAGGTCCCAAAAACATTGATCAGTTCCAAAAAAAACATCTCTGGTGAACATTTTGCAAAAACTTCTGTACATACTGACTTTGATGAAAAATTGCTTTTTAAATGGTTTTGTCAGCCGTCTAACCAATGCATTCAACAACAGGATTTGTCTCCTGCTTGAGTTAATTGTTTTCAAATATTACATTCCTATCCTGATATCAGAGAGAAGAATTGTAGATGAAGACATGTATGATGCAAGGACATCATCCTGGATGACTGATAGGCAGTGGCTGAACCAGTAGAAAATTTTCTGCTTACTAAGGAAGCTGAGAAACTTAGTTCAGCAAAGAACAAATAGAGCTTTGAGAAGCAAAGATCCAAAAAGAGGTTGTGGAGAAAAGAAAAGTGAATGACAGTATTAAGTAGCATCTTCTCAGTTTCCAAATAAAAATAAAACCTAAAAAAAAACCATTAAAAAACACTGAAGATTAGAAACTAACTTAGCTCACTATTAAGCAAATTTGACTTATTCACAAAGATGCCTCAGTGTACTCTCTGTTGTCTTGCTGATCAACAAAGAAATGTTCACGACACACTGTGTGAGTCTCCGCTCTAATGGCTAGGACTTTTTTCTGTAGTTAAACTCTAGTAACAACACGGATAAAGTCTACCACTCTTTAGGATCCTCCAGTCCTAGTTATGGACAATTAAGTAGCCATTCATACACTGCAGTTGCTCTGTATATTCATTGTAGCTTTATATTGCAGTCTTTGTAAAGTCATTCTTTAACTTTTTTTCTAAGATAATTTGGATTGTAATACTTGAGTTTAAACCTCAGAGTGTAATGGGAAGATAGATGAAAACGTGTGATATGACAGTATAGAATGATTTGAGAAAATAAATTATTTACAGTATATAATTTTACATTTTGCAAATATTTTGTTAAAATAAAATAACCATTTTCATTCTGCTCAAACATTTCACCATTAAGGGAGAAATTCTTGGTGCAACGTAAGAAAAATTCTGGCTATTTCAGTCAATCATGCCCATTGTCTTCAAAACATAAAGGAAATAGGTTGTAGTTTAGCATTGTTCTTTAAAACCCACAGCAGTTATTCCTTTAAAAATCATTATTTTTCTAAATAGTGTCCTACTTTCAAATTAGAAGCTTAAGCTAATATAAGTCTTACAGGTCACATACAGCAGTGATTGTGGTTTCATGGGAGGCATTGCTGCATTATCCCTATTACTCCAGATCTGCTGCCTCAAGGTGCATCTTTTGCTCTCATTATAGAAAACTAGTTGGACATTATTTTGCCTCGAGACAATTTTCATTATTTCAGTGAATTGACGGTTCAGTTAAAAGTTAGTTTGCTTTCCTGGGAAATCATTTAAGTCATTAAAAAGTAAAATTCCTCTCTGGATTTCGAAGTGAAGTTTTTTGGTATTAGCTATTCCAGTTGTCCCTAGCTAGACAATCAACGTTTGGTTACTTTTAAACCAAGTACACTGATTTAATGACATAGAGTTTAGAAGGTGATTTCTCCCATCTTGTCTGCACTGCAGAGGCCTTTGTTGCAAGCTCCTCTTCCAACAATGTCAGTAACGGCAGGTGGAGCTCTGAAGGCCTGTTGAAGGAGCAAGGATTCACTGTGCAGAGTTCTGAAAGCTTTTTCTCTCTTTTGGGTTGCTCATGCCTGCAAGACATACAAAATGAATTGTAGGTTACCGAGGGGAGTTTCTTTGTAACAAATAATTTTGTGTGTATAGAGAAAGTCATAAATATATGTTCCATGGCTACTTTCCTTTAAGCTGCACAAAAGTGCTTTCAGATACATAGAGAATAATTACTGCTCGAAGAAGCAATTTAGACTATAATAATAGGAATAATAATAATGCCGTTTGGAGTAGTGCACTGAGGAACGTATCCATAGCACATACATACTGCCTCTCTATATGCAAAGAAACAAGAATCTCAACAAAAGTTGACTTGGCTGGGGATAGAAGAACTGAAGTGGTAATTAAGTTCAAAATTATAATTTACCAGAGTTATTAAAAATATATTCAGTACATGTTGTACAGAAACATTCCTGTCTCTGACAGCAGTCACAACATTGGTGGTTCCAGTCTGGGCTCTGCATTTGAGCAGTGGTGATTTCTTCCTCCCACTAAGCATTGTCATCAGCATTCATTGTTTCTGAGCCGCATCCTCTTTAAGCATGGTTAGAGTACTGTAGGACAACCAGCAAATTGTCCTTTTTCTTTCACTTTGCATCAGTAATTCCACTGAACTAAATTGTTCTCCCTGTCTATTATCTGTCTATTTGGTCTATTATCTGCCGATGTACTCCCATAGGATAGAGCATAGCACAGAGGGTACAGTGTATAAAACTGTGCACACAGCTGCTGCCTGTATGACTGGGTTTGCCTTCTTTATTGTGAGAATTTTTGTACAGATCTGACAGGAAAACAGGTCAGTGGCTAAATGAATGCAGCCACTCACTATCATAGTATTTCACCTTCAATGTGTGATTCCTGGATACTAGGGAATTTTGAGTTCCTTGTAAAATGTGACAAAGTCACAGTTTAATTTAATTTACTGGAAGGGTGTTCTGCAGAGAAAATAAAAAATTTCTTGTGTAATAAACAGCAGAAGGAAGGAAGGAAGGAAGAAGGATGACAAGACAGGAGCAATGTTTAATCCTGTTTCATGGTTAAACAAAGGAGGAAAATAACTAAGATACCCTTCAAAAGGTTAAGAAGCTTATCATATTTAGGTAAAATAACTGTAGCACTCTCACAGAAGTAGCCCAATTTAGCTTTCACCATGGAATCAAGGGGTGTGATTAATTCCACAGACTATCTGCAAGAGTTTACAATGTGTTTGTCCACCTCTGAGCCAATCACTCTCCTTTTATAATCACAGGAAAGAAAAAGAAATGTTTTGGACACATTCACCTCCTTCTGAAGTGTAAATATTAAACGTAGATTAGACAAATCATATACTAAAAGTAGCAATTTCTCTTCATTAAGTACAGATTGGAGGCCACAGTGTGAAGGTTGTCTGTAGAATTTATCTTCTAGATGTCTAAAATCAAGGGAAATGAATCCTGCCTGAAAGACATTGAATCAGTTTGTGACTAAATGTGATGATGGGCTCTGTATGTCATCTAGTTTCTGCCTCAGTTCCTGTCTGCAAAATACTTGAAATATGCCATTGTTTTCCCCCACTCTCAGTTTATCAGCTTTGTTTCAGCTGAAGAACTTAGAAGCAGAGATTGTCTTACTTTCACAGTATCTTACTGTCCGGTATCTAGCCCCACTATTATTTGCTGTACTGGGTATCACAATCATACTATTCAGAGTAGCAGTGAGCTCTGTGTGTACTTGCAGTGTGTGTATCATATACTGTTGTACACAATGGGAAGTCTGCCGTTGCTTTGCTGTGTACCGTTCTCAACCAGTTTATCCATAGATGAGCAATTCTAGATACAATAACTGAGTAATAGAAATACAAAGGCTTGACACATTTCCTATAGAGTTTGATTTCCATTTTTGCTCATCCTTCTGCCTTGACAATCCTTGAAACATTACCATTACTTTGTTTTCCATGGCTGGGAAAAACATTGGGCTGGTTCCTGTCAGTAGAAGAACTGATTTACAAAGCCGCTGACTCCTTACACCGATTTCTATGAAATGATCTCAGTTGCTGTGGTGCAAATCTTTCTTCGATGTGGCAAACCAGATTAGTCTAACAATAAGCCATCAGAATAAATGGTTATTAACCCACATCCATTCCCTTGTGCCATTCCCTACATGGAGAAAAGTGAGGGTGATTACTGAAATGAAAATAATCCTGTGAATAACCTGCAAGGCTCACTATGTCACGATGGACCACAATACTTCCCACCTGTAACAGCAGTGAGCTCTTTCATTAAAGCTCTGTCCCAGAATGCCAGCTACACAAGGCTTCTTAAATGACTGTCCAGCTTCTTGGGGTCATATGCTTTTTACTGGCACAGTGCTTGTGCAAATGTGAAGATTCATCAGACTCATGACAGAAGCACCCACAGGCTTATCAATCTCTTCCAAACATATCTATCTGAAACCAATGTATTTAACGCACAGTAACTTTTACTTTTGACTCATTGTTCTAAGTTTCTTTCCCCAAATCCAACCCCCAGCCAATTTACATTTGACTTTGTAGCTTATGGTAGTTCACTCATTGAACAGTGGTCTTCAGAGATTCTTTGGGTGGAAGTTAGCCTGGATGAATTAATTTCTTTTCTATGTAATATTTAGCTATTGTCAAAATACTTACTGTATTAGATGCTTTTGTTTATATGCTCTCTACTAGTATAAGATTGAGCTTTAATTTGTCTCAACTAGTGATTCCATTATGCGTCTACTTGGGAGAGCTGTGTGTTCATTCCTTGGGTTATTAATCTCTCTGTGCTACTGATATCTTCAGTCTTCTGATGGTTTGCTGTAACAGGATAGAAACACTTACCTACCACAGATGATATCTTCTGCAAATACTGTATTCAAGAAAGTCAAGATTTGTAACAAGGAACGATATAATTTATTAGGTCAGGTCTGACATAGACAAAACCCCATAAAAATTCTCAGGCATATAGACTTTCCTTCCTAGCTGAAGTGGAAGCAACATACTCCAAGCAAAGTACAGAAATTGTTCTCGATTCAGTTTCATTACAGTTAATCACTGTAACCGTTGGAGAGAAAAAGCTGGTTAACATCTGTGAAGCTGAGGGAGCTGTTAGTAAGGGCAGAGGTGGTAAGGTCAGTAGCCTCTACTGAGTAGAGAGAGAAGGTCAGATTATTATCCCCTGTGGAGTCACAATGGTTAGCAGAAGAGATGCTGTGAAGACAATCATATAATGTGAGATAAACTAGCTTCTTACTGAGCTCTTGATTTTACAATTCTTATTATCCAGCAGAATAATAAACTTTATATCCAGACTCACCTTCTGAAGGCTTACAGATATCACAAGTGACCACAACTGCTTTGAAATGGAGGAATGCTGACAAAGAGACTCTTGATTTTTAATGAGTCCTTTTAAAGTATGCAGTCTGACCTCTCTTGCCAGCACTGAGGCTCTAGTGTTTATAAATGACTTCTTAGGTAAAGCCATACTCATGGGCATGCTATACTTGCCATAAATACCCCTACTGCCAGATTCATATTTCAAATGTAAATCAAAGATAGATAGAAAGATAGATAGACAGACAGCTATCTCAGAAGAATTTACTCAAATATGAAATTAGGGTAGGGAAGATTTAGCCTGCAGATGAAGGGGCTTTGTGTGGCTTGGTTACAGAATATGGTGAGTGATAGTATCTTCATGATATCAAGTCTGGAAATTCATGATGCCTTTCAAAAATGTACTCATCCAGAATGATTACTGAGAACCTCTGCCTGTCCAAATAGATCAGTGTTTCCACAGAGATCTAAAACTAAAGGAAATCAGAATAGATAAGTTTATTTAAATCTATTTCACATGAGCATTACTGCACAGATGCTCTCAAAACTCAGAAATATTTCATACGCAATGTTTTTATGAAGCTTAAAAAATTAGCAGGTCAGTGAACAACTGTCTTTTTCTCATTACCATATTGATTTATTGTCTGTGCTATTATTGCAGGTGATTATGTAGTCATGACTATATACTTCGACTTAAGTAGAAGAATGGGATACTTTACCATTCAAACATACATTCCCTGTATATTAACAGTTGTTCTTTCCTGGGTATCCTTTTGGATCAAAAAAGATGCCACACCAGCAAGAACAGCATTAGGTAAGTTGTTAATAATTTCCTTTTCTGCTATCTTTGTGTAGCTCCTACACTATTATTTGAAAATGTCAGTTTTCTTTCAAAGAGACTACCAGCTTTATGCTTTGGATTATTGCTGCCACATCTTGCAGACCCAGATCTACTTATCACTGAAGCTTCTGTTTTTCTGCCTTTAACAGGGTAATTAAAAGTAAACTAACCTGATCCTTTGGAATGACACTGCCCCATATTTTGCATAATATTCTAGAATTAATGTCTCTTTCATTGTTCTCACAATGATATTTTAGTGACATTTTTGAAGAATAAATTAATTGCACTGCTGATTTCCTTCCCTTCTGAAACTCTTCCCCACAGGGCATTATATCTTATATATACAGAAAAAGGTGGGATATAGTAATATTAACTCATGTAAAGTGTTTTGTCTTGTGTGCTTGAAGTTGAGCTCCACCATAGGTACACAGATATTTTTCATAGATGGTGAAAATTTATGCTGGTACAGGTTTTCCAGCAGCTAATTTTTGTCAAGACCAGCGTGAACATTTTGGTTGGCATTGTCCTTTAGGAAACACTTAGAAATGTTGACTGGGTTTTTTTTTAGGTCTATAGGAAAACCTTCAAGTTTTGCCAGCATCAAGGGCATAGGGCTATATTATAGCCAATTATAGGTATACATCAAAATTGAAAGGAAAACAACATTTTAGTCCAGGTTATGGTTGCCAGGGCTGCCAATACTAACTGATTCAGAAATCTACCCATCTAGAAAAAAGGGGAGGGTACGTCATGGTTTACATGTCTTCTCTTCAAGTGTAGAAATTACCATTACCAGCTATTCATTGCTTTCCCCTGCTGGAGTTACCATCTCCAGTTAATCAACTGGACTTTCTAAGTCATTTCTGTTCAAAAGAACAAATTATTAAAAACTGGCCTGCCTGAGTTTTTCAACTGAAATCAAACAGGAAACACTTTTAGGAGCAACTGAATTCCCAGGTTTGAGAGGGTCATACTGCCTCAAGGGAAGACTGGAGGACAAGGCTGCAAGTTCCTCGTGGACCGTGAAGGTAACCCACAGCAGGCACAGTGTTCTAAAGCACTGCTGTGTGCTGAAAAGCCTTTGTTCAACCACAGTATAGGAGAAGCCATTTGTACAAATCATAGAATGATAGAATAACCATGGTTGGAAAAGACCTCTAGGATCATCAGCTCCAACCTTCATCCCAACATCTCCCTAACCACTAGACCATGAAAAGGAATAGAAAAATTAAGTGTTAAAATGACTTTGAAGTCCATTCACTCTGGATGAGATTTTAGCTGCTAAGTCTCTTGAACTTGTCCAGAGGCTTGATCCCACTTTCTAAGTCCTTCACTTATGTGAAAAAAAAAACAAATTCTGTCATCTATTCAGGGTGCACTAAGTCTCGATTACAAACTTTCTTTCTTCCAAAACTTCTAATGCTCCCATAGCTTAGTAACTTTCAGCTGAATGATAGAAAAAATATATTTAAAAAAAAAATCCTCTAAGTGTAACTCCCTCACTAGCTGCATCTTTATTTAAGCAATGAAGCTATATGCCAGACATTCCTGCACTGAGTCGTTAGTCCTAGGGGGAGGCTGTATCAGCTTTAATTCTTAGTGAATGACAGGGGGCATCCTTTCAAACCAAGAGCAGCTCAGTGACATGGAGTTATGGAAAAGGATCAGTAGAAAGAAAAGTCTCAGAGAATCTGTCATAAGACAATTGCAGGCAGCCAGCACTGGTACATTCTTTACAGATAATTCTGCATTAAAACGCATTTTGCATGAGGTCAGCACAAGACCATAAACTGCTGGGTTTGCTCTGGGAGTTTGTAAAATTAAGAAGCATTGCACTCCTGACCATTCATTAGAAGTCATATGGCATGTGGACTCACTTTTCTGAAATTATTTTCTGAGAAAGGCATATTCATTCCTCAGTCCCTTCATGTGAGTGCCAAAGTGCACAATGGATCCTAAGACTTACAGTCATTCTGTGACCACTTCCATCTCCAGGACAGTATGAAAATGATACAAAGTTGAAGACAGAGCAGCCATACAACCACCTGTACAAACACCTGTTCCTGGCTGTGTAGACTTGACTCTGATGGCCAGAAAATTGAGCAATAGGCCTTCAGCATACTTCTCTGCTGAGCTTCTTTCTTCTTAAATAAGGTGACTCTGTGGAGATAAGGAAACATTGACCATACTCTGTCTTTTTAAACAGTAGTCTGCAGCCCCATGTGTGTGCAGGGTCACGTATCACCCATTTGAGTTATCCTTCCTAATGCATACCAGAAAAGGCAAAAAAGGCATCTAACAGTTTGCATTACTGATTTTTCCATAAGCAGTGTTCATATCCTGTCCCTGAGGGTGATTCCCCACACCACATAGATTCATTTTCCAATTAATTATACATGGAAGTTGGCTAGATCACTAGTCACGACAGTGTGACTCTCCTTGCCTTACCCCCTCATCCAGCAGGAACTTCAGGCAAAAGAAAGTATTCATATACTGAGGTCATGAATTTGAAATAAGAATATAAAAATGAGATGTTCCGAGGCTATATTTAATGGCTATCATGACTAACTCCTAAACCTCTGATGAAGAATTAAATTACTGGTCTAAAGTATACCTTTTTTATGCATAACATCAAAAGACAAGAAAATATCTATAGTCACCTCTTTTTGTGCACAGTCCTGTTGCTCCCAGATCAGCAATGAGCCTGTTGACTCTTGGGATGCAGCAAGCAGATGTTCCCAGTTTACTGTAGGTCTGTTTGTATAATGCAGCTTCTGGATCTGAGCAACAGCACACATCCACATTTGGATACCAACACATGGTGAAATTGTGAGTAATAGAGCCAGAGGCAAACCACTGCAATCGTCCTGTTAATTAGTTGAAATGAATTGTAGACTCAGTGCACCAAACCTTCTCCAAGTATAGCTGCATTAACGTAAAGGGCTAGCATCAGGGGAAGATTTCACTCTCTGAAATTAATGAGTAATTTCCTAAGCTATTGGCAACTACTCACAGTTACGTGAAGGACAGGTTTTACCCCTTTCTGAATAACATTAAGTAATAAGCTATTTCTGTACTGGAAAAGAAAAAAAAAAAAAAAAGGCAATCAGAGTATTTGGCTGTGAGGGACAAAATGGGACCATAAGTATTCTTCCAGCAGCAGTGTGCAGAGGAATCAAAGTGTTCTTTAAAAACTTGGCACCTTAGTCCCTTTTGCACTTGCACTTTGAGGGGCTGAGGCAACATGACGCACTCCAGGCCACCTGAAGGGTCAGTGGGAAACTGGAAAGAGAATTTGAGTTTTGGAATAGAACTGTGTTTTGTGATGCCAGGTTATTCTGCCCTCCATTCATAGAGGAAAAAAAATAATATAAAAAGGCTCTCTGCTGTTTCTATTTGACTCAAGAGAAGCCATCAAATGCTTGGGGGAAAGTCATGATCTGGAAAGAAATAGATCATTTTCCCTGAAAATGAAGGGAATTAAGCTGAAGCTTTCATCTCATTCTCCCCTTACTTTTTCAAAATGAGCATAATATATAATAGGACTAGGCAGTTAGTTACTACAGAGAAAATTCAACCTGCAGGTTAAAAAAAATACAGTGGATATCAAGGCCAGCAATGTGTTCATGTACAAGAAGATGTAGATGATGTTTAATAAAAAATAAACATTGCTTCCCTTGTCATTCCATCTTAAACTCGTGCACTAGAAAAACAAGCAAGTGCTGTAAACAGGTGCCAGACCAGAGACGTGGAGAAATTAAGTAAACAAGTAATAGCATGGGGAAGAGCAGTCCACCTTTCCTGTGGTGTCTTACCAACATACCCTTAGGAAAATAAGAAAAAATAAGCCTCGTTGATGAATGAGTTTCTAACTTTAAACCTTGGTTACCTCCCTTTGCATAGACTTGTTCAGTAAGCAGCTTTCAAACACTAACAATTTTAAATAACTGTTCAGGTCAGTGATCTAAAGATTAAAGTGTTTTCATGCATTTTGTATCCCTGCATCATTTGATCTCCCAGACAGTCCTTTTTGACTTATCAAATAGCATTTTTGGCATGGAATTTGCTCATGGAATATAAATGTCACAAAACAGTATTTATACACAAACTTGTAAGCTCCTACTCCCACTTGTCTACCTGAAAATTTTCAACCCCGGTTACTCCAAAGCTGTCATTGGCTGATATTAAAATTCTGTTGAAATAGTTCATGAGCAATGCAAAATTCAGTAACAGATGCAACGCTCACTTTGCCATATATCCCTCCCCAAATTGAGGGACTTAACAGCTTCATCTGGCAAGGTTTATTTTATTTGAAGCCACTCAACAAAACAAATTTTCTTAGCATGAGAGATAAAATGACCTAAGGGTATGGAATCTAGATATTCTTTTTGGAAACAACAGGTGCTGCGTTTTGTTCATACATGTATATCTGTGTTCCAATTTTTAGAAATACAAAACTCTGTCATCTGGTGCACCTTCTTTCTCTTTGCTCTCAGTGTGTAACCCCATAAGACTAATTTTAATACTTTAAATTTTGTGCTGATGTGTTAGATGTAAAATTGTTATACTAGATAGAATTATTCTTCATAAAACTTGTTGCTTATTTGTGGTATGAGATGGAATTCAAGTCCAAGCTTCCACTTAAATGAAGACTGATGCTTTTCTATTGGCTATCATGCTATAAAAAATATTTTATATAAATAATAGAAGTAAAAATACATTTGTTTTACCTTTGGATGTTTCCATCTATGTGCCCAGTGATCTTGTCTCATGCCTGTCAGGAAGGAGCTCCGGCGGGAAGAGATGCACTCCAGGGGGTCAGCAGTCAAATCCGTTTATTGCCAACTTTTACAGTCTTTTCTAGCAGACAAGAGACAGCCCCCGAGCCCCATAGGTTAACAAGCCTGTTCACAAGCCTAAGCTGAGCTACAGATTGGATAACAGTCACTGTCCACGCACTGTCCATGTGCCCCGTCAGTCCTGGCTTAGTTCAGAGTTGTTGTGAGAAAGTTTGCCCATGTTTACATACTTGTCTGGGCGAGCAGCCAACAGAATCCTCTAACTATAAACATTTGCTATTTGATAAATACTTTTGTGAATTTTCTCAGGCTTACAAGAATCTCACTGACTGCACTGTATTTTTTCATGCTCAGCAAAACATGCCATCCTGCTCTGCAGATCACGATTCCACACATGCCCTCACCACGATCTGAAATGTGACGTATAATCCAGAAACTGTGATGGCTTGTGATAATGGCAAACTTTTATTTTCCCAAGGTTTTATATTCTGGTGGGAAAATGTGATTTGCTGTCAAAGAGATTGAGGACGGACACTATTAATATCTTAAAATCAAAACAAATCTTGAACCATTACCTTATCTATAAATCTAGTAGAATCTTTGTTTCAGTGAGCTAAAATTAGCACAGAGCCACCTAAACTTCCCAGATTCTGTGTGAGTGAGGCATTTACAACACAATTTACTGGGCTGGTTTTGCTTAGTTCTCACCTGCAGCTTCTAGGTTTTCATAGTCTCAAGCAGGATTTGTGCAGGCTTTTAATGTTCAGGCTTAAGGCACAGACACAGGACTTAGGCTGGATTGAGGACTTCCTTTGCTTAAGCTGAGAGGCTAATGGTAATTTTTGTTTCACTTCTCTACCTTCCTTTCCGCAGACACTTTGGAAGGTGATCATCCTTACAGATACCTGCACTATGCTTCTCGTCACAAATACTACCAAGTTATACCTTCATTTCAGTAAAAATAGAGGAAAAATATTGCACTGTCAGCACAACATTCAGTAGAAAAGCTGCAGACATTGGGAAAAAAAAAATGTTTTGAGCATTGCAAGGTTTTTGTCCTTTTATTTCCTTTTAGCACTTTAATAAAAAAGTGTCCTAAAGTAATCTGAGATATTATCAGAGATTGAGCAGGAAATAAAAACTTTCCCTTGAGTCCAGGTAAAAATAACACTGTATATTGTGCTGGAAGAACACTATTGGTTTCAAATATTTTTTTTTAATGTAATAAAGTACCTGAAAGTAGGTGCATGTGGCTCTGAGATGTCTCAGGTACATGTGGACATGTGGCTCTGACAGATCTGTGTTAGAAATCTGAATGTGGGTTAGAAAGTGTTAAAGAACCTAATTTCATACTGTAGAGTATGTCATAGTCTGGATGCAGTTCTTCTGAAGTTAATGACTCCCAAAGCCTGAGTCAAGGTCATACAGAAAGACTAATTAACCTGTAGTTAGCAAGCACCAAATCAAGGCTATTGAGTCAACACCTTTGGCAATTAGATATCTCTGAAGTTGACTACTGTGTTGAATTGCTAAACATGGGTTGTCTCTGGAGCCTTTTCAAAACATCAGCTAGCTGCAGAACTGATGTTGAGGGGTCTGGAGAGGTTGTTGGACCATGACAGCCACAAGTGCTTGTACTGGGAGGAGGCAGAGATGGCAGGAAACAGAAATATTTTCCCAAGAGCTTTTACATGTCCAAGGCACTCACAAAATCCACATTTCCCCTTTCCTATCAGCATTGCTTTCACCTTGATTACCGAGTTGTGTTTTTTTCAGCAACTCTTTGTTTTGTCACTGGTTTTGTTTGTTTGTTTCTGTGTAGTGGATATTTAAGGAATAAGATTAGTCATTAATCATTATAGAAGGTTGAGGCCCAGGCAATAATCTGCCTTTTGGCCATTCCAGAGACTTTCTGATGGTTTGAATGGGGAGGGTTATTCTTGTGAATCACCATAGCTTCCATCAAACACTACAAATCCTTCAAAAAAAGAAATTAGTCGAAAGTAATTGACAAACACTTATTTCTCTTCAGAGTGCTGTTTGTGGGAAGTAATTTTACTAGAAGGCATACTTCCAGTCATTCCCTGCCATTTTGAGCACTGTGTACCACTGCAAAATATCACTTTAACTATGAAAGGAAAGATTATTTTATGGTTATGATGTTTTTAGAGCAGGTTCTCTCCAGAGACTTATTTGAGTGAGAGCTTTATTTTTCTTCCTAAGCCACTGAGGAGTTTTATTTTTTCAATCAGAAACCTTGAATTTCATAACAAATTATGAAAAGCATCAGTCCAAAGTGGCAATGAAAAGACTTCTGTTCCTCAGGAATGAAATTATATGGATTACCAGCAGCCAAAACCTGACACCCCACAGATTTCATTCTAGGACTGATTTCTTTTTTCAAGATATTTCAAACTAAGTATTTCCCATTATATTCATTAGTACTAATTCAGTCTAAGATGTGATGCTTTATATGAATTAAAAATGCTATTTCCATTAAGGTTACACTTGAAGTTTTTATCAGACCCTGTTTTTCCTTATTCAGAAGGAAAATAGTAGTAGAGGACTCCCAGTGAAGCAACAGTGTGAAAACATATTTTCAAAATTCATGGTAAAAACTTTGCAGTAAAATTACCTTTCTTTTCTTCTGCCACCCCCTCCCCCGTCCCTTTTTTCTTTTTTTGAGCACAAGATTTTCTATGAGAGTAGTACTGCTGTGAAAGAGACCATGTTTCCTTTGTTGTTTTCCAGGTTTCTTATTTTTCTCAATTTAATATCTATGTATGTATCTGTGTGTATATATATATATACATATATAAAGTATATATGACCTACTTAGTGAAAAAGGGAAAGGCCATGGATGTTGCTACCTTCAGCAAAGATTTTGACACCGTTTCCCACAACATTTTTCTGGAGACACTGGCTGATCATGGCTTGGATGGGCATACTCTTCACTGGCTGGATAGCCGGGCCCAAAGAGGCTGGCGAATAGCTGGATAGCCAGGCCCAAAGAGGCTGGCGAATAAAGTTAAATACAGTTGGTGGCCAGTCACAAGTGGTGTTCCCCAGGGATCAGTATTTGGGTCAGCTCTGTTTAATAGCTTTATCAATTATTTGGATGAGGGGACTGAGGACACCCTCAACGAGTCCGCAGATGACAGACACCAAGTTGGGCAGGAGTATTGACCTCTTGAGGACAGGGAGCGCTTTATCAATTATTTGGATGAGGGGACTGAGGACACCCTCAACGAGTCCGCAGATGACAGACACCAAGTTGGGCAGGAGTATTGACCTCTTGAGGACAGGGAGCATCTACAGAGGGATCTGGACAGGCTGGATCAATGGGCTGAGGCCAGTGGCATGAGG
>NW_008607517.1:0-3596 GCF_000691845.1 Merops nubicus | reverse complement strand
CAAGGACAAGTGCCCAGTCCTGCACTTGGGTCACAACAAGCCCAGGCAATGCTACAGGCTTGGGGAAGAGTGGCTGGAAAGCTGCGTGGCAGAAAAGGACCTGTTGCTTGATAGTCGTCTGAATATGAGTCAGCAATGTGTCCAGGTGGCCAGGAAGGCTAACAGCACCCTGGGTTGTATCAGAAATAGCATGACCAGCAGGACTAGGACAGTCATCATCCCTCTGTACTTGGAAGTGGTGAGGCAACACCTCAAGAACTGTGTTCAGTTTTGGCCTCCTTGCTATGAGGACATTGGGTGCGGCATCATGTCCAAAGAAGGACAATAAAGCTGATGAGGGGTCTAAAGCACAAATCTTAGAAGGAGCAGCTTTGGGAACTGTATGAAGGGAGGCTCAGAGGAGACTTTATCAGTCTCTACAACTGCTTGAAATGAGGTTGTAGCAAGGTGGAGGTCAGTCTCTTCTGCCATATAGCAAGCAATAGGAAAAAAGGAAATGGCATCCAGTTGTGCCAGGAGAGGTTTAGGTTGCATATTAGGAAAAAATTCTTAATTTAAAGAGTTGTTAAGCACTGGAATAAGCTGCCCAGGGAGGTAGTGATGTGTAGATGTGGCATTTAGGGACATTGATTAGTGGTGACCTGGAAGTGCTGGGTTAATGGTTGAGGATCTTAAAGGTCCCTTCCAACCAAAATGATTCTATGATTCTGTCTCTCTTGCTTTATATTTATCTTTTAAAAATTTCTACATTCTGTCCTTCACCTTCCCCCTACCTCCAACATATCTGGCACCAGAAAAAGGAATAGATGAGGAAAAGCATACTGAGAGACAGAGGAATGTAACTTTTGCCAAGAAGAGAATAAATAGCTGAGGAAATCTTTGTTTAAAAAATACCTGTCACTCTAAATATATTATTTTTCTTTAGTGTTTTTTATGCTAACAAATTAAATGAATGAATTATTTGGGTGCACTTTGAATTTCTGTTTTATACATTTGTCTCCAAAGATTCTTCTAGAAATGGAGAAATTATGTTGCTTACAATTAAACCAAGTTTCTCTCTACAGGCATCACCACAGTATTGACTATGACAACTTTGAGTACCATTGCAAGAAAGTCATTACCCCGTGTCTCTTATGTCACAGCTATGGATTTGTTTGTGACTGTATGCTTTCTATTTGTCTTTGCTGCTCTGATGGAGTATGCAACCCTCAACTACTACTCAAGTTGCAGGAAACCAAACTGTACTAAGAAGAAAAAGTCGGTAAGATGGGAGCATTTAAATTTATTTTCTAGCATGTTCATGGCTCAGAGAGCAGAAAATCAGTCAATGACAGCCTGTAATCCCATGGTACGCCACTGCTCCAAGTTCTTCCCAGTTTGTGGTGTGATCTGCCCTGAAGGCTGATGGAAAATAGTTGCCCACAGCAACAGCAGAAGCAGCTATGTGCCTGTTGAGTGAGATCTGTTCCTAAGAGAAGCATCATGCTGACCTTGAGCCAGCATCTCTGCCTATGCATCTTTTGTCCTCCAGTTACTGTGTTGGTAGTCACATTGGGCTCCCATTGAAACAGATTGCATAGCTTGTTATAAAAATATATGCACATCAATGTATATTCAAATACATCTGCTATTTTATGGCATAACACGTCTAGAAATATTTATGAACTTTCCAAACAAGATTTCAATGTCTCCACTTTAGCCCTATGCACAAAGAGGCTTGTTCCTAAGAAAAAACACTGAGGGGGGCATTTACAAAGGTTTTATACGAGTGCATTTTTGGTTAAAAAGAACACTTCCAAGAGTAACACCCATGCACACAGCAAAAAAAAAGCTCTTTATTTAGAATCAAATTTAAAAAATCATGCAGGAAGAAACACCTGGTGTGCTTCATAATTGACTACAAGAATGAGAGAGGTCAGTGTAACAGAGAAAAAAATCTCAGCACAAACAGAGGAAGTGGGTTGTCAACTCAAGATCAGTGGGACATCTTATGTGTCTGAGACTGGTAATTGGAGATGTTGGATGCCATTTTGTGCAATGGAGGAAATAAGGACAAATTAAATAAAAAGTAAAAAACAAAATGTGAAGGAAAAATGTGAAGAAGGAAACTGAAGAGAGAGATTATGTTATGGGAATATTAATTGAAAAAAGAACTAATGAAGGAAAAGCTGAAACTAACATGGAATTACAGAAAGCCTAGAAAGCCACAGATATAGTCAATGAAAAGTCCATTACTAGCTTCTTGTAAAAATGGACTGCACACAAAAGGCAAAAGAGTGCTATCAAAAGAAAAACACCAGACAGTCAAAATGAACTTGCTAATGGTCAAACTAAAACTGCCATCCTATAGAAAGACTGAATGAACAAGTCATAAGTATCTTTGTGAGTAGGATGTATTTCCAGATGTGTGAATGAAGATGAGGGAAGGCATGCAACATGATGAGATTTAAATTAACGTATGAACAAATACTCATTTAGCTATTGTTTGCTGAATAAATAAATGTAATGGGTTGAATAAAGATTTAAAGTGGCTGGAAACCAGTTTTGCATTCTGCTGAGGTTTCATGTAGTTTTAAAGTGTAGAGAATATTATGCTGAATATATAAAATAGTCAGCATGAAGTGTTTTATGGACAAATGCATCTCAAGACTTGGTTTAAGGAACACGACTGAACATTAGATGCATATGAACCAATGAATATTTTTTCTTCTGAATAATTCTTTTTTTATCTTTATTTAAGCTACCTGATGTCAGCTTTGGTCATGTGATGGTAAGTAAACTATTTTCTTCATTGAGAGCAATGGAGACACAAATGGTTGACATTTACTTGCAATAATTCCCAAGAAAGCTGTAATGCTATGTTAAGCTTTACCCTGACTTCACTATAAATATTATTCAGCTTTTTGTTAAAAGGTCAGTTTGTTTTTGGCTGTGGCAGAGGAATATAACTGACTCTTTCTATAAGGACTTATCAAATTATTTGGGAGGGAGAAGGGTCAAGTGTAGAATATTCTCTGTTATTTTTACCTCAAAAATCTTGTGTAACTTTAAATAATATTCCAGTTTCTCATTACATTTTATAAAAAAGTAATAAGCACAAATTACGTCATAAACATTTATGGAATTTTAACTGAGTTTCATAGAAAATAAGAAGTCATTCATATATATATCTGTAAAATCTTTAGCAAGCTTTCAGATGGATTTTCAAATAATTTAGGTACACAAGTTTAACAGTTAGTTGCACTTTATCTACAAATAGAATAAGTTCTATTCCCCAAACCTCTAGATAACTATTTATATATGTACAGCAGTAATCAATAAAGTTGAAGCCGAGCACAAAGATAGTGTCTATAGGCTGTATGAAACCTGAAACTGGAATACATACTGTAATATATCTAAATGTAAAGCATTCAGAGGGGCAGTTAATCAGCTGGTTGGATGGTCTGCTTCCATGCTGTTACATCCAAATAAGAACAGGGACAGAACTAAAACATAGCTTTCACATTTCTTAGTTTGGATATGCTGAAGTTTATAATTTACAACTGCCAGCTCCATGTTACTACCTTACCTCTTACAAATAGAATCATAGAATCATA
>NW_008607516.1:101759-135743 GCF_000691845.1 Merops nubicus | reverse complement strand
GGCAGGCTCCTCCCTTCCCCTGTTTACAGCCAGCTTCGAGGGGAGCGGTCGGTCGGATCCAGCTCTGCTCGGTCCCCGGGTTTCAGATTTACTGCTTAAAATACACGGGTTTCAGATTTACTGCCGAAACCTGCGTGCTGCGGCTGCCAGGATATTTTGTTATGGATTTGTCATCCGCGCTGGGGTTCTCCGGGGATCCCGGAGAGGCTGCTCCCTTCCCTGCAATGCAATCGACACCTCTGCTTCGAGAGCGTGGGCTTTATGTTTAACCTGGGGTGAGAATCTGTAGCTTTGAGGTTTGGTGTCTGCAGGCTGTACGTGCAGTCAAACCATCCGTATTTAGGAGGGACTGTGCTGGGAAGGCAGGTGCTCGTGCTGCGTGACACCCTGAGCGGGCTTGTCACGCAAGCGAGGAAGTTCCTGAGCATTTCCTTGGAATTTGGAGATTGTTTCAGCCTTGTGAAAAGGAATTATGACGTGAGCCTCATTTTGCGATGGCATTATAGATTCCATTGTGTCTTTTTCTGAGAAGCTGGAAAGGTGATTGGTCTCAGAAGCATTTGCTGGCACTCCTAGTTGATGGATGTGAGTGTGTATATTCTCCACACCTTTAAAATGCATCACTTCTTGAATGAGTTTTTGAATTGTAGGTTGATAATTTATCACATACTGACTTTTTTTACTGTGGCTGTTCTTTTATTTATAGGGAAACTCCTCAGACAACTGAGCTAAAGTTGCTACCTTCAAAATATCTTTTTAACAGATACTGTCAACCAAAACCAAGAGCTGCCTTACTTTTTTGAAATAATTTATCTTCTATTTAGGGGTTCTAAGGCTTTATTCCACAGCAAATAAACACCAATTAAAATTCAATTAATTAAAAGTTAAGCAGGTGTTTATGGAAAATACCAGAGAAATGCTAAAAATGGTTACTTGGCTGTGTTGAGTTACTCTATCTGACTTCAGTTTGGTTTTATTAGGCAAGACCTGGTGCTTCTTGGTTTGTATTTAATAATTCTTTATGAATATTGTAAAACCACTGCAACTCCCAAAAGGCAGAAAATTAGAAAACTTTGTCTTGTAAACTGCGGTATCAGGTCTTTGCTGCCTCAAAACTTTAGAAGGACTTTAATTGTAAGTTCACTAGGGAAACAGCAGAGCAGGAAGGGTGTTAGTGTGCAAGTGCTTTTAGAGCTCTGATGCTTGCCTGAAGTAACCCTTTACATGTCATGTGAGTTCCAGGTGGTTTTATTTGGAGAGAAGTTTGCATTAAGTACTTAAGAAAAATTTCTTACAAGCCCACACAAAAAGTTAAGAGTGCTTTGTGGCAAAGATTGTTTTAGAAAAGGTGTATAAAGTGAATATTGATTACTGAGAAATAAACTAAGTGCTGCTTAGTTGTATTACAGAATCTGTAGCTGCAGTTGTTTTTTTTCCAACATTTTCATTCATAATGAAGCTTTAAGTTGCAGAGCAGGTTGGTTAACAGTTTCAAACATGACCATTTTATGTGCCGATGATTTTATGGCTTCAGAAACCCAGACATTTATCCAGCTTGAAGCACTATCTCTTGCTCTGCAGATTTTTTTTTTTTTTTCTTTAGACAGTAAATGATTTGTATGCTTGCTCTGTTATCATTTGGATGTGAAATAGCTCTTATCTATATTATCTAACCTCTGAATATATGTTTTCAGAAGTTGTAATATCATTTTAAAGCATACATAGCTAATAAAGCTCTTGCTAACAAGGGAATTCTCTAAAGAAGCCTCAGACTCCTGCCTTCATCAGGTCTTCTAGAGGTCCCACTGGATCCCTTAATTCCTGCAGAGACTGAGTCCCGAGGGCTGAGTGCTCTGTAGAGCCACCCTGGATGGCACGGGTTTGCTGCAGATCAAGACTGAGAAAACCAAAGAGCTTGGCCAGAAGTGTTGCCTATGTGCATAAACCATGGTGTAGGAGATTGTCAGCTACTCATCAGGGTTTGAAAGGTGCCTTTTTGAAAGCTTCATGCTAACTATTATTTATGGATTAATTCTACAAACCTTAAATAATGGAGGATTGATATTTCTGGAAAATAGCGTACTGTACCCGCGAGTAGTTGTACCCTGAGGGGAGCATACTCACAGCTCTCAAGTGTGAGAGAATGAAGTGTTACACTGCTGTTACCTCTGTCTGGGTAGCGTGACATTTTTTTAGGCTTACTAGCTTATATACATACCATAAGGATTAACAGAAGTCTTGTTGTCTGGATATACAGAAAGTAAAACTAGATTGCCCAAGTTAGATGTGAGGGGGGAAGAACTGCAGCAGTGCAGGCAAGTAGGTTGCAGAATATTCTTCCCTTATGCAGTTGCTGAGTTGCTGCTGTTTATACTATAATGATACAGCACAGATAAAATGCTTTTAACATTAGTGGAGAAGAAAATCCTGCTTGATACTGGGTGCTGGGCTGAAAAACAGGCCCCTTCCAACCCTGTCATTTGTCTTTGTGGTGCGATCATTGACCAGTTTGGTGGGTGGTATGTTTCCAATTGATACCAGTCCCATTTTATAATGTAGTGAATTCGGTGCAATGTAATGTGAGATCATGACTAAATAACAAGAATAACTGATGTAAAATAATATTGAATATAGCCCTGGTTTGGATTAAAAGAGCACACATAAAAAAGCAAGAGTAGGTCAGCTGGAAGACGGTGGTTTTGGTTTTCTACAGTAGCACTGTCTGTCCTTGGTCCTGCAAGAAGTACTTTGCCACCAGCCTCCTGGCCCCGCTGATTTCACCCTTGTTATGTTGCTCAGTTTTTGATTTTCTAACCCATTCCCTTTGTGGTATGAACTTGCTTTAGTAGCAGCAAAACAATGATTCAAGAATTTTTAAAAAGACCTTTGACTGCCCCCCAACTATTGCCTGCTCCTGATGAATTCTGCACAATTTGAGTGCTGTGAACCCATTTCCAGCTTTATAGCTTATTCCTTCCCCTTCGTCTAGTGTTATTCCTTAAATGCTCCTCTGTCCAAATGTGAACGCTTACATACATTTCCCCCTTTTTTTTTAAAAGCCCTTGTTTTCACATCCCCCTGGCCATTGTTTTCCTCACTCCCTGATGATTCCATTACAGTGAACACAGCACTTCCCATCATCATTTACTCATATGACACATCTTACGGTATCATATCAGACTTACCACAGGCTTTCTAAGTTTGATACTCTCACTTCTTTTTTCTGTGTTACTTTCCTGTGGGACATCTCGGGCTATTCTTAGGATGTTGAGTCAATAAAAATGAAATTCTCAAGGTAAAGGTGTATTTCTGACACGTGGAGTGAGTACAGAGATACTCATGTTTCTGGAACGGGCCCTCACATTTTTTTTTGGTCATCCTTTGAGGTTCCTTGTACTCTGCACGTTGTCTTCAGAGCACTTCAAAATTTAGCTCCTCCTTGTGGGCCCCTCTCTCACTTGTTAGGTGACCTTTTGTCATTCCATAGATGTTGGCAACTGCTGTCACTGGTTAATTCTTTCATTCAGTAAGCACCATTTTTGTGGTAAGTCATCTGCAGAGCAGCTACCTGGTTATTCAGATCACTTTTGTGCCATGATAATCTGCTTGCTGCTCTTGGCAACCTACTAGACAGATGCTTTTTTTTTTTTCCATTTTAAGCTTTTGTTAGTGGTTTTATAAGGAATTATATGTTTACATACAAACATAAACAATGTCAGCTGCACACTGTTTCTATTTGGATTGTTCATCTCTGGGAATCTGAGTTTGTATAAGGCTGTGTCAGAAATAAGTCTCTGCAAATTGCTGCCACAGATCAGTAAGCATCAGAAGTTAGCTCAGATGCTCCTCTGATGCAGAAGGAAGAGGAAAACTTGATGTTAGATTATGAAGATGTTTTCCAAGAAGGGGGTCTTCTGCATATTGGTTAGAACTGAAGAACTTTCTTCTGTCTTCAGAGTTCAAGATTGCTAAGAACAATGTACATCCATAGAAGTGGATAACTGTATTTGCTCTCTTTTCTCCCCTCTCACCCCTCAATTTTTAATCAGCTTAAAGCTTATGAGAATAGATAATATTCTCTAATAAAGAAAGATAAAAAAGATCAACTACTCTGGAAACCATAAAAGCTGCCACAGGGTGTTGTTAAGGGACTGTTAGGTGTGTTAGAGAGTGGCAGTGTGGGAGTGGTCTGGAAGGTTCTGACAACTGAGCACTACAGAGTAGAAGAGGCAAATGGAATTCCTGCAAAATGGGGAGACTGAGCTCTGTGGAGAGGAGACAGAGCAGTGGTAAGGCCCCTAAAGGTTTGTACGGAAGGAGTCCCAGGTTCAGACACAGATGCTATCTGCCAGGCACATCTGCCTCTCCAGATAAATCCTCCTGGTTTATGCTGTTTGTCTTTGTAACTGAGCCTGTGTGGGGGTTTGGGTGCCGCTGGCTGTGCCCTCCCTGCAGCTGCTGGGGAACATCTGCACTGGGGGCTCTGCACAGGTTAACTCTAAACTCAGTCCTCTTCTGTCAGCTCCTCTGTGTCCCAGGATCAGATGAGTGTGAGTGGTCTCCTGCTCCACCTCTTCCTGACAGCTTTATCAGTGTTCTAAAGAGCTTGAGATGGAAAACCTGACATAGCTTTTCTTCTTGTCACATTTATGTGCTGCAAGGAAGGACTCACCATAGAGTGGACATTGCAGCTTTTGATACATCGTAGATGTGCTGTGGGTTAAGATTTCACTACTGCAAAAAGTGGAATATCTTATTTTTGTGCAGTTTTAAAGACAGGGTATTCCATCAGGCAGAATGAACTCACCATTCATCATCAATTTACTATTCCCTGTATTTGTCTACAAGCCTCAGCTGCCTGGGTTTCTGAAATGAGATACAATTTTGAGGTGCTCAGATACCCACTAGGTAATCATTTTCTTAATCTGAATTATATGCAAAACAAAAGTCCTGCAGTTTTTCTAGTAGTGATATGCACTTCCAGTAACTTAGGGTTTACTAAACAGGAATAATTGGAATGAATGTAGTATTAGAAATTATGCTTTGAGTTCTGGATTTTATAAAGTTGACTAATTGGAAGGCAAGAAATGACAGTTTTTAAGTGTCAGCAGAGTCAACAGCACTGTTCTGAGTGTTGAATATGAAGAGCCAGTCAGCACTACTGTGCTTCCAGTCCATGTTTTCAGAGCACTTGGAAGCTGATAAAGATGCAGCTATCATACTTTAAAACTAAGTGGCAACCAACTTAAATAAAATTCAGTACTGAGATGATGAAGTTTATATATATATTGAGTTTTCTAAGTGGTTCAGTGAAAAAAAAATTAACTTGTGGTAGAGTTTCTACTGTGCTTATAACTGGTGAGCCACAGAAAGCAAAGGACTTAATCAAACTGTACAATTTCACTTTCTCAGAGCACACAAGCCCACTACCTGTAGCAAATACTTTCATTTAGTTTTAAACAATGTAAGTTGCAGTTCCTTTTCATAAGAAATACTTCAGTCAGTGGATCTAACGAGGATCACACACCTTCAGAAAGCAGCCTTACTATCATGAGGTTAGTATTCAGAGTAGCTGGACTGAGTAGATTTACACAGTAGGTGCACCTTGACGTGCAGTTTATAATGAAAGTCTTTAATTCATTTTTTCTGACCTAAGGAATTGAGTACCTTAGGTGGGCAATTTCATTAAAGAATCTTTCTTATATGGTAATCATCAATGTTTAAATATAGAGTGAGGGTAATGTAAAGATCATTAGAACTTTACATTTAAAAAAAAAAATCATTAGATCATGATGACAAATTCAAAATTTTCCCCTGCAGCCTTTTTAATATTTGAGAAAATTTAAATTTCAAGACAGTTTTATGGTAAATTTCTTTGTGTAGCTGATTTCATTTAGATCACAGATCATTTGCACCTCTTATGAGATAGCAAGTGGCTAGTTCTCTGCACTTCCAGCATTTTGGAGTCACTCAGGTTCCAGGTGAGGAGTGTGCATCAGTTTGACATTGTGCTTCTGGTCCATGTAAATCAGCATCGCTCCAGTGAAGAAGAGATTCTTGTCAATCAAAATTAATGCAAGTTATCCCTGTTCTAGATATTGCAGCCTGAATTTATCCCAGGGACAGAGTGTCAAAGGTGCACTGACTCTGCTGGAATGACTGTAGATGAGTTGGGCTGGTGAGCTGGCAGGGTGGAAACAGCAGCTCTTATCTCGCCCACTGTTAGCTTCACCCGTGCTTAGGGCTTGTGACAGGGAACACTGCTGAAATCTGGCAGTGTAAAAACATTCCCCATGGATATTTAGCTGCCAATTGCAGAGACTGACAGGAGGCACAGATGGTGGTTTTCCTGGAAACTATAACATAATGCCATTTCCTATTAGAAACACTGGTGAACGCTGACTCGGTGACTTATCAGCGTCATGTTGACTGTGTAGGAAACTCTTGTGAAACAGACTCAGACTGCAGGGACCAGGATTCCAGTAAGTGGAAAAATATTGACAGAGTTCTTTCTCAGATAACATTTATAAGAATGAGTATAAAATTGGTTTGAGTTTAGAGTTTGAAGGGGAAAATCTGCCCTCAGCAGAGTTGCGCAAAGGCTGAAATGACTTCAAAATTTGTCACGTGTTGGAGATAAACAGATACCCTTGTGATAACTGCCAGCAAGTCTGAGACATCTTGTTCCTGACACTCCTGTTGCTTTTCACTTCTATTGCTTGGTGAAGGAAATACCATTTTCAGGTTTACTGGCAGGATTTGTGACCCCGTGGAGGGCCCACACTGTTGCAGTTCATAAAGAACTGCAGCCTATGGGACGGACTCATGTTGGAGAAGTTCATGGAGAACTGTCTCCCATGGCAGGGACCCCATGCTGGAGCAGGGGAAGAGTGTGAGGAGTCCTCCTCCTGAGGAGGAAGGCACAGCAGAAACAACGTGTGATGAACTGACCACAACCCCCATTCCCTGTGCCACTCTTGGGGAAGGGGCAGAGAAAAGTGGGAGTGAAGTTGTTCCCAGGAGGAATGTGGAGAAGGTGTTTTTAAGATTTGGTTTTATTTCTCATTACTGTAGTTTAGTTGGTAATTACATTAATTTCCCCCTAAGTCGCGTCTGGTTTGCCTGTGATGATAATGGGTGAGTGATCTCTCCTTGTCCTTATCTCAACCCATGACCCTTTCCTGGTATTTTCTTTCCTCTGTCCAGCTGAGGAGGGGAGTGACAGAGCAGCTTTGGTGGGCACTGGGCATCCAGCCAGGGTTAACCCACCACAAAAATAAATTCAGAATCTGCTTCCTCCTGTGCTAATGGGTGGAAGCCGACGAGTAATGAGTTTGTCACAGAGCCAGTTTCTTAGTAATGATTGATAAATGGTTGTTTTTCCATAGCCCACACAGACATGGGGAGCATACCAAGAGGAAACGGCAGCTTGTAGGGAGGTCACTGAGCCTATGAGCCTGTCATCACTTCAGGGAGCCGTCCATGCTCTCGCTGTGCTGCAAAATATGCAGAATATTCTGATAAGCTCTTATCTGATGTTCAGATCCTGCATGCAGAAGTTCAAATGTATTATCCTGATGTGCAGATCACAAACATAGATGTTCACATGAATCACTTTGTCCTGGATGAACTTTTTTTTCATCGTTTCAGAACTAGTTCAGCTTCTGTTGAAATCCACGAGATGCTGCCTTGACCTGAGGGACGGGGCCAGTCGAGTATGAGAAGGATGGGATGCTGGCATGAGAAATAGGGTGCTTGCTGCCTTTTTGTACTGCTTTAGCATTTGTAGAAAAAGGACGTAAAGTTCAGCTGACAGAGCCCTAAAGGAAAATAGGACTTCTGCTATGTACAGTAGAAAACAGATTTGCAAATATCATGTTGATTAGCATAGTTAAAAATGCTTGTGGAGGCGAAAAAGGACAGCAGTCATTTTGCTTAGTCACAGCTTCTGCTGAAGGCAGTCAGGAAATTTTTGGTGCTTTGAAGCTTGCCTTCGGCTTGCCTTGTTTTATAATATAAATGAAAATGCAGCTTAATTATGATTAATTAGTTAATTAGTACTGCTGTGTCTTTTAGCTGCTTTGCAGTAATATCTCACAGTATGGTTTGCTACATGTTTTATTATTATGTTATGAATAGGAGATTAATAAGTATCTCACTTCCATTGAGACCTTTTGTCTTTATTAAAGACTAATTACATTAACTTTTAGCCAATCCCACTGCTATACCTGTGCTATACTGTTATACATTTTAATATACAGAAAAACTGAGATCTCTTGTCTTCAGAGTATCTAATAAAAAACTTAAAAGCACATACTCAGGACACAAAAAAAGAGCAAATGAGAAATCCAGCCTAGGGTGCAGGAGCATGAAAATGTATATGCATACAAAAAAGCCTACTGTAACTTTCTTTTGGACAACGAGATGAAAGTAGGAATATGACAGATTTCAACAATGATGTTTTTCCTGTTACCTAAGAACTGAACACTGGTTTCTAATGATGGCACTACCCATTTTCACTGATCCAGGGTTTATATACATTCATGTAAATTGTCTCTAGGCTCCTAAAACCCGACAGCAATCTAAAAGGGAATTTCTGAAGCTCTCACCTGCTAGGCACTGCCCTGTTGTTCCTTGCTGGCTGGCAGAAACATTTTGCCCATCAAGTCAGGCCTTTTTCCAGGTGAGCTCAGCAGAAGCTCCAGCATCTCGTTGCTCTGGAGGGAGAGCTCTGGAGGGCAGCGCTGAGGCCGCTGCTCCACCCACGGTGGTGGCACCGAGCTCTGTGTGTCCATGTGACTGCCCTGCACATACATCCACTAATCCTTTGAGCTCCAGCTGCATGCTCTGACTGGCGCAGAGGCTCTTGCAAAAACAAGCGGCCTGATCCTTCCTGCCGTAAGGACTGTGTGCTCTGGTCGTAAAAGGGCTTTACAGAGGTCTCTTTTTGGGCACGACGTGGCTGTGGTTTGAGGACAGTTCAACCTGTGGTGTAGTTATGTAGCAAGAGACAAGCAGCGGCTGCGTCAAAGCTGGAGAGCTTTTTTTTGGTGTGAGAGAAGGATTTTTACTGTAGGAATAGCTATTCTGCAGAGCTGTGCATGTTAGCAGAGTAATAAACCCAGAGCAAAACAAGCCAAACTGGCAAAAATTGTATGTTAGTAAAATTTGATTTGCTGTGGAGCTACTCATCCTGGCTGTGTTTGTTGGGAGTCCCATCCCTTCCCACCTTTGAGAATCAGTGCTGTTAGCACAAACCTCTAGCATCCACTTGGCCTCTGGGCAGTTTAGACAGTAACCAACATTAGACCTGAAAAAGAGCCAATGTAGGCTTTAAAAAATAATTTACTGTAAACCTCAGAATTATTTTAAGCATTCAAAAAGAGCATTTTAATAAAGGAAATAAAGGAAAATGCTACTGCTATGTCATATTACTTTAATGAGATGGTAGGTAAATGTAAATTCTTGTCATTTGAATAAAAAGCATGTAATATCATGATTTGTCTGTTTAGCTTGAATACAAATAGTCCTTAAATAATATACCTTTTTAGACTGTAATGAAGTATTATGTGTTTTCCTTCCTCCTCAAAGCAGTCAAGAGTAATATATACTTTTACTTATCAACCAAAAAGGAGTTGCCCCCGAAAATTAATGAATTTGTCATTCATGTTAGGCATGTGTATTATCTTTATGTGATACATGTTTTCTTATTTTGTACTATTAGTTGCTTATTTCTGTTCTTGCAGTATGTTGCAAACTCAGACTCTAAGACAGACTCTGGGGTTAACACCTGAGAACTTCTTAAGTTGTCAGTATTTACAATCTAAGTATTTGCCTAGTTCAGTTTTTTTTTTGTTGTTCCTTTTGGTTAAGATTTTAGTGTTTATATTAAAGTAAAAAAAAAAAGTCTCTATTTCCAATCTTTATAACATAGCAGATCTGTTTGTAGGTCCCACGTTAATATTTTCCATTAAATGCTCTGTTGTTGGAGATTGGTCAGATTGTTAAATAAACAGGCACTTTAATCTCAGAGGTAAATACTTCTATAAGGAGACAATGTGGGGCAGCCCAGGATTATGCTTTTCCCTTTTTTTAATGGTTTATAATATTTCATGCTTATCACTGGTCTGGCTAAGCCGTTGTGTATGGTTTATATTTCGAAACACAGAGCAAAACCCCCAAACTGTGATGATTTACATTTGATAAAATCCCAGTGACAGTTGGGCATAGAGTTTAACGTGAAATGTGCTTGCTTTTTGAAATTCAGACCTCATAAACTTTAGTGTATAGGCTTTTTGCAGGAGAAAAACGCAGAGATGGGGAGATGGAATAGCACTCCCTCAGTCTCTGGGGAGAGCAGAAGGTAATAATGTGGCTCCTTCGAGTCTGCTGCTCTCTGGGTTTTATAGAGGCAACTGGTTGCTCTTATAGGCCCCTCCAGTCTATCACTTATTTTGGCTTGCAGTTTTTACATTGTCCTGGTAGAGTTTGTCTAGCACACTTTCCCCATGGCTCGTTTGAACATAATGATATATAATCCCCTGCACAATTACACTAAGTAACTATCACGTGCCACTCATGGTCTGGAGTAACGTGGGGCACTTGTGGGGCAGAGGAAACTCATGTGCTTTGATCAGAAAGGTTCAAATTTTAAGGTTCAGATATCCAAGATTGTAGAACTTGCTCAGGCACTTCATGTGGCAGACCCACAGGACTTTGTGCAGAGACTCAGTCCTGGCCAGACAGCTCCAAGGGGACTGTGTGAAATGGTGAACAAGGGTGCTTGAGGTTTACTTTAGTGACTTATTTTTTTAACTCTGCCGTATTGCAAAGTAAGCGAGTGCCAGCCTCTGTGAAGCTGGAGCTTCTTCTGTAACCTGCCAGGAAAATTAGCCCATACTTAAAACACCTTTAAAAGCAAGGCAGGTATTTTTTCCTGTGCAGGTGGTAGAAGTTCAGCTGGATAAGGAATTCAGTGTAAGCATGGAACACGTACATAACCTAATGCACTTTACCCTCCCTAAGCAGCAGGGATTACAGAGGCCTTGGGGGGTCTCCTCACATGCCTAATTTTCAGATACAGTGTACTGCCACTACTTACTTGACTAATATGCTCAACAAAATACGCCAGTTCCTTGCTCATCCTCCCCCAAATACCATTCCCATTGCTGATGGTTTTGTGAAGTTACCAAACAGTCCTAAAGTTCATAATTGCAAGTAACTGTTAACATGAAAGTTGTATTTGGGCAGCACAGGTCTTTGTTTACAGGATAATTTGTAGTGGTTCAGATGATGAAGTCACCACATCTTTGAGGTGATGTCTCTGACATGCTGCTACACCTGATACCAATTCATAGACAATTCTGGTAATAGTTTTTACTTACAGGGGCTAAATAAGACAAAGACCAAGAAGTCCTGTTCAGGTTTGTTCAGCAATATAACGACGTTCAGAAGTGTGTCTTTTTGGAGTGCTCTGTGCAGTAACTTAGGTAGAGTTAGTGATTCAGATGGATTGAACAAATCACAAGGTTGAAGTCAAAGTAGTTATTTAGGACTGTGGTTGCCAGAATATTATTTTTATGAGCTGAAATGGTTTTGTTGAAGCATCACTACGCTATTAGTGAATTAGTGTATGTACATTTGGGCCCTTCATAATGTGTAAATTGTCTATAAAGAACAGTTGTCCTATAAAAGAACAATCAGAAGTACTCCTCAGTATACTACAATCTTAAGCTGAAATGATGGTAGATTTAGAGGATCACAAACAGTTGTTGGCACATGATAAAGAGACTGTGGTGTGGGCAAAGATCTCCTTGTTTGTTGCACAGAACGTGGCCAGTACCCACTGACATTTCTTCTTGTTTTTCAATACTATTGTTTTAATTAGAGAAGTAAGATGTAATATTAATAGGATTCTTTCAGGATTGTTTATTTGTGTTTTATCTTAGTGTGAGTATTCAGCAAGTTCATATTTGATCATAACATGCCTGAGGAGACTTTGGTAATTACTTAAAAAAATGGAAATTGAATGTGCAAATCAGCTGAAGTAAGCAAGACTTGTTTTCAAATTTTAGATTAGTTGCTTTAGAACTGCCTTGTATATAAGCACAATTTTTAGTCCCTTTCATTTTTTTCAATGTGCTACGATATTTCAGGTTGTGAGAACTTTGATGGAAGACTTTAAAAAGGCAACCACAGTGCTGGAACCCAATTAATCATACATTCATTCTTCAGAACCAGCGTCTCTGCTTTGAGAAGTTCCACCAGCTTTCCCTCAGGGCCGTTTGGAAACAAGCTGTGGTGAGACTTGCTGCAGAGGCTGGATGTGCCATGGCTGGCTGGGCACAGCCTCCCTCCTGCTGGGGCCTCAGCACAGGGTCACTGGTGTCTACTCCCATAGCTTGGTTTCCCAAATGGACTGCAGGGGTGCATCCTTCTCGGGGGCGTTGCAGTGAGCTCAAGCTGTGTGAATGTTATTTCCCTTGTGCCAGCTCTGTCATTGCAGGAGTGGAAACCTCCAGTCAGTGGCCAGCAAGCTGGGAGGGGAGCGATAGCATCAGGGTCCATCCCAGCTCCTTCCTCTGCTGACCTGAGTCAGGATCCTCATGTGGTTTTAACAAAAACCCTCAGACCTGCTAACCCAGCTAATTCAGAGGAGCTTTCCAAAAGTATTCAGAGCTTGTGATTCACTTCAGTAGCATGCCTCTTATTTATCTGTTTTGAAAAGACCATGATTCTGTTTCAATACCAGGTTCTGTGCCAAAAACATGGGACAAAACCTGATAGCTGCATACAAATGGGAGTGATGACAATGGGCAAGGCAGGAGTACTTTGTCTTCTCTAGTCAATAGGCTTTTTAACTTGGGCTCCTTTATATTTGACCTCTAATATGAGTGTCCAAACTGCTGAAATTCACTGCTAGGTCAGTGCTTGTGTGGATTACTAGATGTATTCTGGTGCATCTATGTGCATCTTTTGTCTCTGCATACTTCAGATGATTTTATTAGCTATTGTTTTGGAATGTCGTTAGACATTAAATCAGTTTATTTAGCTATTGTGGGCTAATCCAAACATACAGTATATAAAACACTGCTCCTGACCTTCTCCTGTTACCAGGCTTTCAGCAGCTCTTCCTTTGCAGACTGCAGGTGGTGGGGATGGAGAAGGGCTTTAACCCTCTGGGTTTAAGTTTGTAAAGACTACAGGACAGGCTGAAGGCACTACTGCTCACTCTGCAGCACAGGAGAAACAGGAGAGGAAAAATCCCAGGGCCTTACTGCCTTCCTTCATAAATGCTTGGGTGCAGTCTCTCCACTCTTCAACCTTTTAAAAAAGATGTAAAGCAGGATGATTGCATGCTCAAGGCTGAGGCTGCTTAGCAGGATTTCATAGCCAGCTGACCATAAAATGCTCCCTGCTTCTAAAATCTGTTTGGGCATTATTTCTTGAAGCCTTCCAGATTTTGTTGAAAAATTCTTGCACAAAAATCTTTTAAGGTGAGGTTGCATCTATTTCTTTTAAAGGATATGGAGAATGGAAATGGAGTTAAAACATCATTTCCTCTTGCTCTCCATTTTCCTATTGCCACTTTTCATCTGTTGATTGCAAAATACAATTTAATAATAGATCTCTACCCCAATGGGTATTTTCATAGCATAAATCTATTGTATTTGTTGTTAATAGCAAATTTGAAAGGGAAGGACAAAAACAGGAAGAATGCAACAAGAATGCTGACCTCATTGAATTAAAATTGGACCATTTGTACTATGACAAAATGAGATAATTATGGCTATAAAATTCTGTGCTCAAAGGATGAAAATAAACAACATACAGGCGATGTGGAAATGGGAGAAAGCCATTACATTAGGAGAGAGTCACTGAAAGCTTTTCTCCATAATAACTATTAATAATGTCAGGATATTTTTTTGGTTAAGGACTAGAACTGTTCTGGAGGGTGTTCCTGGAGTTTGGCAGCTGCAAGAGGATGGTTTACAAACATTCTACACCAGGAAAATATTTGGAAACCAGTCATGCTGTAATAAGCAGCATTAGATGCCTTTCTTGTTGCATTACAGCCATCTGGAAGGGAAGTGCTCCATTTGTCTCTTCACAAATGAAGATTTTCTAGCCAGTCTACTTTGCAGCCATTCAATATAAATTTTAATTTTAGGCTTCCTCTTTCTTAGGGGAGGAAAAAAAAAGTTATTTTTAAAAAAGCATGTCAGAATAAAGGGTTAAACCATCAGTTAAATACAGCACAGGAACACTGCAGAGTAGTTTGAGCCATTGCAGAGTTTGACGCTTTGTTTCTAGATTTTAGAATGAATTTTTCCTTTAAGGGGTAACTAAATGCTCTTCTTAGATTGTTTGCCTGTTACACAAACGGTATCAGATCAGTCTATAAAGGTCAGCATTTTCTCCAGAGTGTCTGAAATCCTACTACAAAGAGTCCTTGCTTCTTAGAGTCTGACACCGACTAGAAATAAAAGGCTGAAATAATAACACCACTAACTTGTTTTAATTAAGTATGTTTCTGTACTTAAGTTAGAAGGGTGGAAAGTATTGCTTTAAAGACTACCTACAAAACTGGTGAATGAGCAGCCACGTAGGGTGCCACTTCAAAGGGAAACACCCAAAAGAGCAACAGAAGGGAAGCTGCTTTTGAATTCTCTCGGTTCCTCCTGGCAGCCCAGAGCGTGCAGAGGAAAACAACCTAGAAATGGTTGTTTTCTTTTGTGTTAGTTACATAACCAGCTCCCAGTAAAAAAAAATAAAAATGGAGCTATACAAAGATCCACTTAATAACCTGTCCCTACCATGGCTCTTAAAAGGATCTTACCTGACTTAAATAGTTTTTTCTTCCTGGCTACAGGAGATTCCTCACACTGTCTCCAGACTAAAGCCTGGTGAAATTCAGGAGGCATTTGTAGCTCTCGGTTCCACTGATGCATATTTTGAGATTCAAGCCTTTGAGGTTTCTCCAGATGTATACCTTACTGCTGAAGCAGTCACACAGACCTTGGTTCTACTATTTTTTATTTTTCAGTTCTCTCTGTATGTGACATTTCTGTAGTTCAGGCTAAAGAAGCAGGAAAAAAGTGTCTGAAAATGGAAACCTGACTTATACAAGAATGCTCTGCCTTTCCTTTAGAATCAGTTGAATCTCCAAGAATTGTGCTTTTATGCTAATCATCCCATGCCATTTCTACACTTTGCCTTTGGAGCCATGCTGGAGTTTCCATTAGCCAGTGTCTGAGATGCAGGCTGGTGCTTCGTTCCTGGTGCCAGCTCCTGCTGGGCAGCACCCTTTGCTTTGGCTGCTCTGCTCCTTGCCTCCCTGTCCGTGTCAGCCTTCCTCCCAGCACCCAGCCTTCACCTGGTCAGCTGGTGCATTGCTGTCTCTGTCTCCCTGGTTATTTCCTTCCCTCAGCTCTACCAATGGCCTTGCCTTGGCTTTGGGGCTTCAGTTTGTGATGTACTAGTTGTGAAATTCTGGAATTACGTGTGTGCTCTTTCATTGTCTTCAGGTGTCAGCTGTAACACCACTGCAGAGCTGCTGAAGTCTAGTGCCATCCTTTAAAGGATGACTGGGAGACCAGTTTGAGGGCAGCTATTACTGGTGATATAATGGATAAAAAGGATCAAGAGAATTTACACATCTGGCACTTCTAACCATTTTTTTTACACTTACCTTATACCAAATTAGACCTGGAAAGGAGGGACTTGTACTAAGTATGAAATTCTAAAGTATTACCTGTGCCCAGCTTCTATAAACTTTAACTCTTAACAAGGTAATGATAATAAATGCTCTTGTAGACCAGAGCAGCAAACACTGTCAGAGAATATTTCATGGAAATTTATACCAGCAAATATTTAAAGATATTTGAAATGAGAAGCATCTAGGATAAGTTTTGAAAACACTTCACTTGAGTTTAGTCTATTTTACAACAAAATATGAAGTTAAATATTAAGCTATTTTCATCAGTTTAAATGAGTCTTTGGATATCCTTTAAAGAAAATGAGAGAAAAATAACTTAGAAATAATTCCATTTCCACGTTTAAAGCTCTGATTATTTGAGTCCAGAATGCTTTTAAATTAACTGTTTTAGGCCTTGATACTGCAAATTAACTTTGGATAGTTAGATGCATATGCAGAGGCAGAACAAAACCCCACTGAAATTAATAGGTCTGGTGTGGCCTGGGGTTGTGACTCTCAGGGCTGTTTGCAGTGCTTTTGTTTGTTTCTGAAGGGTTTTAGAATGCTTTTTCCAGCTAAATAGGTGGTGTTGCATATATGACAGATGAGTAGTACCAAGCTTCAAACCACCTGACAAAGTAGCTTTCCCTTACTTTGTTCAGGAAGATCTCTTTGATTCTGCTTGTATTTAAAGTGTGCTGCTGGGTAATCATGGAACACACTCTGTTTAAACCAAATTCAAAGAGTACCACGAACTGACACCTGCTTAAGTCTTTAATTAAAAGTGGCTTAATCTCTAACAATCTCTACATACATAAGCAGAAAGTATCTGTGTTTAATGTCTACTTTGAACTGCCATTCATTTAGAAATCAAAAGATTTGTAAATGAAACACAGTATGCTAGATGTGATGATGTTTGACTGGAATCCCTTCTTCTTGGCATAGTCTAGTTTTCCTGCTGCTCTCAGCCCCTGGGAATACATTCTTATTAAAAATGATGTATGAAGGGAAAATATAAAAAGAAGGCTATCTTTAAAAAAAGTCTATCAAATATATATAAATCATATTTTAGATAGGCAAATATATGGGACAAAGGGACGTGTAGTGGAGAATTGCTCCTCCTTGGAAGGGTCAGCAGAGGGATTACTGTTTGTATTTCTAGTTGTATATACCCTATAGAAAGAGATGCATTTTCTGTTTTTTTCCCAACTCTGTGAATTTTGCTGGGACAATATGTCTTAAAATTGAAGACTTGAATGTTCATTAATGTTAGTTCATATTCCCTTTCTCAAGTCTCTCAGCTTTCCTTCTCCAAAAGGCCTCCCTGCTGTTCTTGAAACAAATGTATAGAAAATATTGGGGTTTTGTTTTTATTTTGGGCAGCTGGGGATGGTAAATGGCAGTAAGTGATAACAAGCATGGATTTTAACTGCTGAAGAGAAAAAGAAGGAAGAGCAGCCTCTTCAGTTTTTGCAGATCCATAGTTTCAGTTATCCCTACACACGGGTGGCATCTGATGATTCCCAGCATAACAGTATGTTTGATTTCACTTCTGCAATCCTCACAATCAATTTTAACATATTGTTTGAGAACCTCAACCTCTTTTCCACAGTGACACATGGAGAGGAGTCAGTTGTGAAGGAGAGGTGGACAGTGAGAGCAGCTCTGGTAAGGCTGTGGGTGGGGAGGTGGCACGAGTACAAGCTGGGGAGGTGGAATGGGGGACTGTGAGGGAATCCCTAGTGCATGTAGTGAGCCTGGCTTGCACAAGTTTAGAAGCATGTAACCCTTTTGATGTGCTCATCTTGTCTGCCTTAAATTATTGCAGTGTCTGTGTTAGCCAAGTGTTGAGTTGGACTACTAGCAAAGATGTATGGAAGTGCATATGGAAAGGAGATGAACATTCCTTGAAAACATTTCCGAGCTGGATGTTTCAGAGTACAATGTTAAAGCCATTTGCTTTTGATTTGCTTTTGACCTCCTGCAGAGCTCACCAAACTAGTTTTGGGTAAGACAAGACGGCACAAAGGACTTTGGCTTGATTTAAATGTGGGTAGTTGTGCTTGTAGGATGGAGCCATAAATCCTGAAATGTTAGGTGTTTGTTTTTTCTTTTAGAAGCTTTCTTTTCCCCTTATACTATGGTTTGTTTATATTTCTAGTTTTAAAATATTTGGGTTATTGTTTGGGTCACCGTTACCTGCTGTTTGTAAGTACCTTTGTATTTGCTTGGCCAATTTAAACCATGATACAAAGAATCCAACATAACAGTCAAAGGATCATGGTACTTCACCCTAATAAAGGTAAGACTGAGGATCTCTCTGAGCTGCATTCAGGGAAAGATAGCTGAGATTTTTTTTTTTTTTTAAAAATCCTGTCTTTTAATGGGTAACTGAAGCACAGGTATTTCACTGGGAAGTTTATTGATGACTCTTGTCACTGAATGTCCAAAACTCATCGAGATAAACCTTTATTTGCCTTCTTTTTTCCTGTCTGAACTTTGCTTCAAAAAGCTATAGCCACCAGTAGAAGACTTCAGTTAAGATTTCAATCAAGAAATTGGGAATCTGAGGTTAAACACTATCCACATCTGCTTTTCTATGACTATTTTAAAAAATTATTGCACCACAGCATTAGCAAACTAATAGGTCTATGATTATAATAAGTAGTAAGAAGAAAAAACAAAATCAGTCTTCTCAATAAGCCTCTTGTAGATGCAACATGGTGGTTGTCAGGTCTGCCTAAAACCTTCTCTTCTCCAGCCTGAGCAAGCCCAGCTCCCTCAGCCTTTCTTCACAGCCCAAGTGCTCCTGGCCCTGGCTATCTTGGTGTCCCTCCATTCAGCTTGCTTTAGTTTATTGAAAGCTTTCTTTTACTGGCCCCAAAACTTTACAGAGAAGTACCAGGTTGGTCTTCATGCAAAAACAAGACCTTTTCTTAATTCTGGAGTTTTTTGTGTGTTGTATCTGGCCAGTAGAATCAAACCTTTTTGTTGAGTGTTGCAAATGTACACTTTAGAGGAGTCTTTTCTAGGCCAACTCTAGGTTTTAATTTTTTTAAACATTTTTTTTAACAATGGCCCCTGAAAGGATGTCTCTCCATGGAGCTGTATACGTATAGTGGGTTTATTTAGCCTTCAGTGAAGGATTTAAACTAGAAGCTTGTCTTGCTGTAGCTGATACCTTATTCAAGATATCATGTCTCTTTTTATACATAGACTTTAAGATTAGTGTAGTTTGGTATATTGAGAGTAATAAAAAACAGACACAGAAAAATTGTAGCATTTTTTTTTAAAAAAAATCATAAAATCAGAGAGGAAGTGCATCATTTATTATAACACCATGTAGACTAATGAAAAACATACTGCAGGCTGGAAATTTGTTAAGAGCTGAACTCAAAAAAAATTTCCATTCCCAAAAATGCCTTGGGGCCTTCAGCTGTAAGCTTGTGGCTAAAGAGGCCCTATGGTAAACTGACATAAAAAATAACTACTCCATAAACATTCAGCTCCTGTTTCACAATAGTTGGAAATAAGTTTTAAAAAAGTGTTACCTGTTGGTTCTGACTGTCCTTTATCAAAGGAAAAGGGAGGCAGTGTGTTTATGACTAGAATATTAAATTGGGAATTAAACACTGGGGAGTTGGGCACTGGGCAGAACATAGGAGAACATGAAAAAGATGAAGTGACTTGCTGAGAGCAACAGAACAGCACTTGGTGCTGGTCAGAGCTGGCATGAACATTCAATATTTCCTGGCTTCTTATCCCTTGCTCATTGACTGGGCTGGGGTGAACAGCTCCTCTCCTTCCCACCACGTGGAGCAGGTGCCAGCCCGTGCACTCGAGCACATTCTTCAGGCTGCATCCAAATAAACCCTGAGTGTTCATGGTCTTTGCACCATCAGTGCCCAGAGGAACGGATTGGCCACTTAGAGAAGACTGAGTTTTGTGTCTCTTTCCTTTTAATCCATTTGGCTGATTTAAAGGTGTGTCTTCCCTGCAGAGTTAGCCCAAGCTGATGGCCAAGGTGCTGCCTGTGCCTTTCTCCTTCTCCCTGATCAGTCACTGGCAGTGTATGAAAATCCTTAGTGTGTGCTGTGGGCTTTCAGGCAGATTTAACTCTCCTGATGGCCTGGTGGCAGAGGTGAGGGGGTGGGGAGAGCGTTGCAGCTGCAATTCCTCTTCACATGGACTGGCAAGCAGTTTGCAGGAGTAGTGCCAATAAACCTTCTGAATGCTGATGTTCCTCCAGTCCATTTCTCCACTTCTAGATGACAGAGGTTCCCCTGCCTGGCAAGGAGCCCTGGAGTGCCTCAAGATCATGGGACACTTCCATGAAGTCCAGATTTCACAAACCCATAAAGATGCAGTTAATTGGATGTAACTTTGTTTGAGACTACTTAGGGTGGCTGGTTTGTGATCTTTGAGAAGAAGGATGATCTGGGAGTAAATTTGGTAGCCTTAGCTAACTCTTCAGTGAGGGCTTAGTAATCAAGTACCTTATCACAGAAGGAAATAGCAGGTCTAGAAGTCCTAATTTTGGTAAATATTTGCACTGTTACACATTGATGAAATAAATGTATATAATAATAATCACATGGAATTGCTATAGCTGTACTTACATGAGGTGCAGTGCTGGAGAATGTCAGTCTGAGATGGAACCACTGGAAGGAAAAAAGAAAAGAAAAAGTTAAACAGTTGTTCATAGGTGGTTGAAAGAAATTAAAATAATGATAAATACAGATCACGTTCAGTTTTTTGTCATACATCTCACTGTACCACAATGTACTAACTCTATGGAGCACTTAAAATATACAATGTTTTCATCCAGCAATTAGAAAATCTAGAACATAATTGTTCATGATGTTTGATGTTGAAGTGCTGCATGTACTGACTTCGCTGTAGCTGAAAAATTGATAGAGTTAATATCACACTGGTGTGGATGTTTTTGCTGAGGTGAATTGAGGATCTTGAATAAAAGCTGTAGATTGATCTAAAAATAGAAACAAAACTTCCTTCTCATTGAAAATGTCATGCTTGGTGGGTTAAAACTGACACAGGACAGTCCCAATATGAAATATTTGTCATGTAATAGGATAATATGATAAATGTCAGTTTGTTTTGTTATTGTAAAAAGTGGGTTTGGCATACTATGTTACATTAATTCACTTTGGTTACTGGCTGTATATCTGCTCCTTTGTACACTGTGGGGAAAAAAATACAGAGGACAAGTATTTTTTATTTAAATTATAAAAAGAAAAGTATAATATATCTGGCTGCTCAGAATTTGTAACCAGTATTTCAATAGGCAGATGTAATTTATCTAAAGGAGAAGAAAAATTAAGTAAACCACTAATTTCTCTGTGCCTTGCAGTAAAAATAAATGTATATATGTAGGCATTAAAGGAGTGGTTTAAGTGTTTGAGCTTAGATAAGTGACTGAACAGAAATATCTGGAGAGCAAGAAAACTTTTAAGAACAGATGGGTTTTTCCCTAAAAAGAAAGATTGACTAGTTCAAGGGTACTTAATTATGATTGAATTTTGAGATAAGCAGAATACTTTATTTGGGAAAAAAATGGTTTAGGATAGCAGCCTGTTCCACTTCATTCTTTTTATGGTAAGGTTTTATTGAGAGGTGCCATAGTGGTCTGTAGAAGATCTGATCTCTTTGTGGTGCACATTTTTCCTTCCCGTTTTTGCTACTGTTATCTCTGGTTCTGGTCTTTGCTACCACGTGTTACAGTCAGAGCTACCCAGTTCCCCTGCTGCACTTGGCCTCTCCTCACCCTGTTTCACATATTGTGGCTGGTGCTAAAGGACCCAAGGCAAATAAACAGAGCAACCAATGTTTTGCTTGCAATTTTAGTTTCATAATTTGATAGAATAGTAAATGGAAGCACAAACTGTTGTTATTATGTGGTCTTAAGAGAAAGGGATTTCCATGGCTAAGATGTATTTGTGATTTGTCACACAGGTGGAAATCACCTACCACCAATTCTAGTGGTCTTAACTCTGTGCCATAGTGGCTGGTTCTTTGGTCACAGTCTCTGGCTGGCCTCTCTTCTCCAACACAGAAAAGAATGTGCCACAAATTCATGCCAAGAAAGAGCAGATCTTGTGTTTATCTCTCATACAAATTCAAGCAGTGTTGAAGGACCTAGCAAGAGAGCTGCCCTGTGCAGTAGGGCAGAAAATGGATGTGGAGAGCTCTTTTCCTCTGCATTTGTTAGGTGGGAAGGAGGATTTAAGTAGTTAAACTGGTGGATGTGAAGAGGCCTTGCCAATACCTCTCACAGCTAAGTCCCACCCATGTATGTATGCTGTAGTATGTTTTGGAGCTCTGGGAACTCCAGCTATGTAGGGACAGGGTGTTGAGATGGCTTCTCCTGACTGATGCAGTCCTTAAGTGCCTTAGCTGTGGCCTGTGGCCTCACATCCATGCATGTATGGACATGATAGAATTAGACATGGGAGTTGTTGTTGAATTCAGCTGGCTAAGTGTGTATTTCTAAGCATGGCAGGGTGCAGTACTGAGACCTGCATTCTGAGGACCACTGTCATGTGGTCATGGAGATCTTAGGGCTGGGGTGGAAAAAGGTTCTGTCCACAGTTGTCACCCAGCAGTCACTGAGGAGATGCTGTGCTGACTGCTGACCTACTCTGGATTCACAAGGATAAGAGATGTCTCATTGTCTTCCTCCTCACTGACTCGATACCTCTGCTAGATGGGTCTGATTTTCTCGCTTTCTGATCCTTGTGGTTGAAGTGCAGTTTTTATATAGTAAACAATGTTTCAGGAATGATTAATTCACAACATGAATCATAACTGAAGTGCTGAGCTGCACACACTGCTCCTCACATCTACGAGCCTGTGGAGATGAGTAACAAGTTTTGTAGTGACAGCCGTACAGTGGGTTTGCAGTTTTGCTGGGAGCTGAACCCACTGGGTTTCGTCCTTTCATGTAAGCAGCTTGAGTGGAATAAAATGCTGGTTCATCAGTTTGAAATGAAGTTGTAGCATGGGTAAAGCATGAGCATAGTACTTCTAGACAGCTTAAAGAATGGAGTTCTCATATGTGATGTATAATTTTATTCATCAGGCCTGTGTTTTATATCCTAACAAATGTAAATAATGTATTGCATTAATCATATACAATTGTGAATCACAACATAAAATTTTGCAGTGCTATAATTAAGAAAAAGAAATGAGGAGTAGCAGCTGCAGAGCTAATGAAGGAGTTAATTTCAATGTGTATTTTAGAGCATTTAGTCCTTCAAAGCAGAAAAGGTTGTGTTGCCAGCACAAACCAAAGGAAGGCAGTTCACCACCACTCCCTTCCCCAGACCAGCGTCGCTGGGGATACCACAGAGCTCAGACTTCACTGACTTTGATTCATTAGTTCAGGCAGTAGTATGCACTGGAAATGTGGAAGAAAATATATATCATTGTTGGCAGGTTGTCTTTTAGTGAGGAAGATGTTTTATATTCTGTACCTGAATATAAATTTTCCTCTATGAAGATGTTTTTTAACCTTTCAGGTTGTAATACATTTTGTAAAGTTACTTAAGAGTTTGAGAGCCAAGAGTTCAGGTCTTTTTTTCTGTCTGTCAGGACTCCAGAGGCTGAGATCTGCAGGCCATCCAGTACGTCATTGTTCATATTGTATTTATTTTTTTCTAACAAGTCTGAAACATTTTCCTTGTGTGGTTTTGCAACCCCCGCTTTTTTTTTCCCCAAACAGCATGACTCCTATCGCTAGATCAGATTTAGAATTCACTGCTTCCAACAATTGTCTAATAGATCCACATGTTTACACAGCATGACATTGGCATCCAGATAGTGTCATGAAAGTCTCCAATCAGTACTACTGTTTTGTGCTTCCTCTCTCCTTAAAAGAAAAGAAAAGAAAAAAGGGGGGTGGGGAGGGAAGCTATAGGTGCAGTTATTCCGGTATTCAGGGAAGCAGTGAATGGTTCCTCTGCTTCAGCCACCAGTATTGTCTCACCAAGTTTAGAAAACAAACTTTTTTCATCTGCTGTAAATGAAAATGTCAATTCTCAGGTATTTTATTGATGCTTATTGTAGCAATAAATAGATCTTAAAATACTGCTGAATGGGAGACTGGAAAATGATATTTCTGGACCAGATCCTTTTTTCTGTCCTGAGATTCCCAAATGGAATGTAAACTTTATCTTCATATCCCTCCTCCCAGAACCAGCACTTGTACCACTGCCTTGCCACGGCTCCCAGCTCCTTCTCCCTGCCACTGTACCTGTCTTTATGTTGATATTTGCCTTTGCTTAGTCTTATGGGGTGAGTCAAATCACCAGACTGATCTTTCTGAAAACAACTAACCTACCAGGCAGCAGCTCAGTCACTTGGCATTCACCTGGCATGCAAAGATCTTTTGTAATTAACTTGCCCGAGTATTCTGCAAAGTGTTTAATTCTTGTTCTCTGTAACTGGATGTAAATAAATCAGTAGCAATTTTGGCAGCAACCTTCCACAGTTGTTTGCTCTGAAGAAACTTAGCCCCTGGTAGCATTAAGGGGAAGGGGGGTTTGGCCAGAACACCAAAACCTTTCTTTTTTTTTTGTTAATGCTCTCCTGGGATCTTTCACTTCCACACAAGCAACTGCCTGAGCTGGCCAAGTGGTCTTGATTTAACATTGCTTTATGAACAGTACTTGTCCCAGCTGCAGGATGTCATAACCTCTATTTCCTTAGCTTAGATTTGAAATCTGGAGCCATACAATTCAGATGAACCAGAACTGCCCTCGCTTTAACTTGATGTATTTGTTTTGAAAATACTGTTGTTCACTCTAGGTTTTAGCTGCTAAGCAAATTAAGCTGATCTGCACTGGTAAATGGGGAATGCTTACCAGCTTGATTAAAAAAAACAAAACAAAACACCCTAAAACCTGCAAAGAAAGCTGAAGGAATTTTTAACTCACCAGTGCCAATGAAAATACTTCATTAGTTTAAACTTAAAAAATGCAAAACTTTTTCAAAATGAAAAATTAAAGGTTGTCCCTAAGGTAGGTGTAGCTCTGATGGAAAAAAATAAAATCTTACAAAAATAATTGCATGTTGTACAGTATATCAGTGCAGGACAGTGAGCTCACAAAAAAAACCTGTTGCTGCAGACAAGATTCAGAATAGAGGATGATGAGCAGAACTGGGCTGGCTTTGCATTCAAAATTTGATTTTATATGGGCTCCCGTTCTTGTGCAGCTTAGAAACAAGCCTTTGGGTTTGAAGTAAAGCCAACTGGATTTGTAAAGATGCTTATCTTACTCTCTGGCCCTGTTCAAATCACCAGAAAATATTAAAGCTGACAAGGCCAACTTGCTATGCTTCTCAGTTAATATTTTTATGCTAGATTATAGCACGGATCTGCACAAATGCCACGTTTGGAGTCACTCGGCTGGTATTTGTAAGTGGCAGAGGCTTGCTGCTCATGCTGCTGTGTTGTAGCTCTACATGTCTACCCTCCACAAATAGTCACTGCAAATATTAGCATCAGAGGTTAGTTCCTTTGCACGTAACTTGTTGTGTGACAGAAATCTTAATTTCTCTGACAGACGACTTCATTATGGCATTAAACTTTTCAGTTCTTAGTTCATATGTACAATGTGTGTCAGCTCCTCTCAGCTCCCTGTTTTTTGGCATTTTGTCTCCCCTTGAAATGTATGTGCTCAGCAGTTGAACAGGGCATTTGTTGGTTTTTAATTTTATCTTTTTTTTTTTTTAAGAGTAACTTAATTCAGAGTAAGCAGGCAGAATAAATGCTGTGCCACTTCCTTCCTGAAGATATTTGATGGTATGCTTTAAACAGGTAGAGTTAAAAAAAACATGGAAAACCAGTCTCTGCCATGGCTGTAGCCTGCTCAAAACAAAACTTGCAAACCCCTTCTTTTGTTAAAAAATGAGACATAGCAGAAAAAATGGAAAATCACCCTAAAAGGTCTGCATGTGTACCCCGTCACTGAAGGGCAGCCTGAATTGCCAGTGTGTCCTATGAGGCTTTTGTCGTTACTCATTATATAAATGAAGATCTATTTACAGGCTCTAATTTGCACAAATCTTTTACAATTAAGCTTATAAATGTCATAATCTAATTACATTCTTTCACTTTTTATAGTCACTGGTTTGTAGTGGTATTTGATGAATTTTCTTACCTACTCCTAAATGCTCAGAGAGACTAAACAGAAAGTTTGAGAGCTGGGATGTGTTCCCAAATAGAGTTTAGAGCTGTTGGTCAATCAGTGAACTGCTTCTGCAGCCTGAAATACAAGTAGCCCCAGCAGCACCTGCTAGTACAGCATGTACAGGATGCTAAGTTTGGCAAATCAAGATTTTTGTTCAGATAACATGCGGGCAGATCAGTCTTAGGGCGTCTGCGGAGTTGCTTCTAATTGTCAGGCGTATCTTAGGGACTGGAAAAGTATGGAGGAAATGGCATTCAAATACTGAAAATGACCTTACAATTAAGATGCAATTATGCGTGATGGCTTTAAGCAGTTCTTGGTGCCAAACTCCATGGGCCGAGTGAGGTTTTTCTTCCTCCTCCTGTTTCTCCCAGAGTAATGAAGTGTACTGGTTCTGAGTTGGGTGTAAGGCAGTGGAGCTATTCCAGATTTAAAAGCTGATTTTGGTGTCTGAAGGCAATACTGTGGCCCAGGGACATCAGCTGAGCTCCTTAGCAGTGGCTGCACGACCAGCTGGAGCAGTTTCTTGCACCTCACCAGCCATTCTTCTGTGACAGTGGTTGCTAAAATTATTTATGCACTGTAAGGTTTTAGCCCATCCCATTCTGTATTTTGTGCAATGTCCCAGGCTTGTGGGCTGACCTGATTTTATTTCTATTCACACATGTAGGCACACACAGAGCTTACACTTCACTGGCCATAAGCCAGCCTGCAGAGCTGACAGGTAGAGTGCTGAGAGGCAGTGGGTGCTGCTGGGCTCAGTTGCTGGCCAGGCAGGTCCCCAAAAAGGAACGAGTGTGCCTCCAGGCTTGCTAGCTGGTTTGAACATGGGCATTTTGCTTGCCAAGCAGCTGGCCCATCTGAATGTGACCACCTCCTGCCAAGCTGCAGCCAGGATGTCAGCACTGCCTCCCCCTCTGGTGTGTTCCTGTCGGCATGGGATCGTGGGATTGTTTCTCAGCCTACCTGCTACTGGGACAGAGAGCAACAGAAGAGAGCTGCCTGTGTCTTTTATTAGTGATCAGCATTACTAGAGGTGAGGATTGTACAAGGGAGGCAGAAGGAAGGACAGCAAGAGCTGCAGTGCTCATGAATGGAGAAGCTGGAGGTGGGTTGAACGTGTTGTTATGACAGAAAGGAAGAATGGGATTTTGCAACAGGGAGGAAGTGGTTTGGTTGGTATTGCTGCATCACAGTTCTCAGTGGCCCACCCATTTGTTTTGACATTAGTACCTACTCCCCAGCTATGTGGAGGTGTGAAGACTAGACACATACCTTCAGACTTGTGGTCTTCAGGGTTTGTTACTCTCTGAAGCTTGAGCTGGGTGTTCTAATATTGTTTGGAGACCTAAGCATTTAGATTTGTAATTCTGCCCTTCTAGCTGTTTCCCTGATTTACCCTGCAGAGTAAACATGCTTTCATTCTGATTTCCAGACTTCCTTTTCTTTGCTGTTTGCTTAATTTTGAGATATGATGTTCAAGTCAGAGGTGAGTGTCTTTCTTGGAGTGAAAGAAAGAAACAGCTAAGGATTTGAGTGAGCTAACTGTTTTCTCTGTTTAGAAGCAACAGCTTATTTTTCAGTATTCTGTAAGTCCTCAAACCCAGGTCCTGCCAAAGGCACTGACCTCAACAGCAGCAGCACTTGGGAGAATGTGCTTGGGTTTTCTGGCACTGCTTACAAGCCACTTTGAAAAAACAGGCTCATTGCTTGTAGCAAGTGCCTTGCAGTTTGGAAGGCATTGCTTAAGACAAATTTGTAAAGAATTTCTTTTTTTGGCTATAATTCTCCATTTTCATTTCATCTAGAGTTTCAGTTTCCTCAGTGTTTGACATGTAGGATCTTAACAGCAAATCTGCAGTTAATACAGCTGCATTTAGAGACTAAGACGTTTGCAATGTTCAGAGCAATAATTCACTGTGTGCACTCAGCGTGTTTGAAACATTCTCCACTTGTGCATGTACAGATTTTTATAGTTGAATTAAGAATTTATAACATGCTGGGTCTCATATTCCAGATCTGTTTGTTTCTGAAGCTATACACAGAACTTGGACTAGGTTATAAAATTCTGTAGATGAAATGAAGAGTGATTAGAATTTTAATATTAAGGAAGGAAATGGCCTTGGGTAGAGCACTACGGAGCAGAACAGGCCTTCTGTTAATACACAAGAGTATTACTGTTTTCTTGAACTTTGCCTTCCAATCCAATTACCACTTGTGTCTAGAAATCATAACTCTGATGCCTCCCGTTTCATAATGTTAAATGTTATGCTTGTCCAAGTTTTTATCATTGCCAGTAGTAAAAAAGATCTTGATTATGAAACTGCTAGATAACACACTCCTAAAATTGAGTTATGGGCAGTAGTACATGATATTTGTTGATTAACAAAGCAGAGTCATGATGGTATATCAGATTGACCCAGTTCTGTCTCTCTTTAAATTGCATGAAATGAAGAGGTTTTTCTTGTGCCGTGCTTTTCTTGTGATAACACACTGTGTATTGCACTCTTTGTGATGTGAATGAAGACAAAGCTTTCAGTGTAAAGGATTTTTTTTTTTTTTGAGTCAAGCAAAATAACAGGAATCTGTGTTGTGGGCTTTCATTTGAAGCACTGCTGTGATAGCATGGTGCTCACAGTATGTAATGAGCTCATAGGAAGAGCAGTTCCAGCCAGCTCCTTGATCAGGGTCAGCCGTCGGAGCTCAGTGTGTGTCCTCCTGTGTCCCCTTCCCCTGCCCTCACCAGTAACTGGATTGCACTAGATGCTGCATAATTCTCTGGATCTGTTTTGCTGAGCCTTCACTCAATCTTTGCTGTACATTTACAGCAGAATGCTGTTACTGAAGTATGGGATCACTTTCTGGTGTTATTACATGAATGTTGATTCTGATTCCTCAGTGTTTCAGAGTGTATTATTAGCATAGTACAACTAATCATTTTCGTACAGGGGAATGACAATTGTAGCCTTGTTTGGATGCTGTGTCTGTATTTATAGGATCCCCAGATATGGTGGCTAAACTTGGCAGCTTCTCCTGCTGGTTTCTGTGGTTTTGCTTCATTGTCCAGAAAAAGTGACAACATTCTCAACTCTGTAGCATCCATCACCAGGACTGGTGTGATGTCCACTTTTGGCAGGAAAAGAAAGATGTATATTTGTTGATTTGGCCCTTTAAGTGGTGTAGCAGACTTCATAGTTTATTATCTATCTTTAAGAAGTTTTGTTTATAGTTCTTACACCATTAAAATGTCACATTAGTAGCACAGTCTGAAACATTTATCCCACTGAAGAGACTCAACAGTTTATGCACTGTCTGTTATGCAAGTAGTTTTACTTTAGATTTCTTCCCTTTTTTCTTCTATCACTTGTGTAATGTGTTTGAAATGTGTGTCTGATGTTGATTCTTTTTTGTGTTCCACTGGGTGTGTTTGATTTTGCAGCTAAAAGGATTGACTATTAAACGTTCTTTTCGCATGTGTACATAGTGCCCTTTTAGCTTCCTCCTTTCAGACAGAGGAAGGGCATTCCTAGGATTTAAGGCCTGATAAAATAATAAAAAAGATACAGCAAACCCAAAAAGACTAAAATAGAACTGTATTTTTATAAATTTTTGGCTTTTATACTGCAAATGAGAGCAGAAGGAACATATCAGAGATATCATTGATGATCATCATATTGAATATCATGTCAGAGATGATATTCAAAATGAAAATATTAAATTTTTTACATTGTAATCTACATTGTAAGAACAGTATAGACAAACTGACTTTCTTAGTGTGGTGTTTTCCCTTATATTAACCCACTAGTGTTTCAATAACCAGGAATATATGGGTTTATGACAACTTAGTGTAGTGAATCTGGTGCTGAGACAGTTGCATTCAAAGATTTTTGTTTTCCTCTTCTTTCTTAAAGAAGAAAAATGTTAATGTTTCCTTTTCTTTCTGAACTTCCAGACTGGAACAGTATCTGATAAGCTGGCTCCTAGGGTAAAAGTGCCCTTCAGAGATCCTTTCTGTAGAGCATATCTATTCCTCCGTTTCATTTGTTGGCAGGTTTAAGGCACAGCACAGCAAGTTTAGCTTAGTTTTAGTGTCTGCATTAGACACAGCATTTCAATAACATTCTTGTTAAAGGGTTCTGTAGTGATTCAGTGCTGAATGTGCAATGATTTGACAGCTCTGGAGAGACTCATTTCTTTCTGGTCTCCTGTGTTATCTTTAATCAGGAAGTTATTTGAACTGAGATGCTTGCAGATATAATGAGCAAATCAGAAGTTCAGACCTTACAAACTTGCAAGGGAGGATCCAGTTGTGGTTTTGCCTACAAACATTTCTTATCTGTTGATTTACAGTTCTTAATTACAGCTGTGAGTGATTTTATGTCAGCCATGTGAACTGTACGAGCATCCAAAACTGAAATATCAGTACAAGTTTTCAATGTATTTTTACTTCTTGCCCCTCCTCAATTAATTTCACTCAAAGGCTGAGAAGGGCACACTGGTCTTGAGTGACTGGAGAGAAATCTCCTCCTTCAGTTGACAAAAATGGAAAAAAATGAAAAGCCTGTGATCCAGCTGACATCTCATACCAAAAGCTTCTCAAACGCTCATACAAAATAATAGCATCAAAGCAGCCAATACTTGGTGGTACCAAAAATGAACAGTACTGCTCTTCCTGAAAGTCTCCAAGAGGCTCTGTGCTACATCAGGTACCAGGAGCAGTGTTCCTAGCACTAACCCTGGAGATCTTCCCACCCTCTGTGGCAGCTGCTGGACATGGGCATCAACTAACCAAACAACTGCAGAGCCAACTGGGTGCATGTGTGTAGATCAGAGTACCCCACAAGCACTGGAAGAATATTTGCAGCTTTGTCAAAGGTGGCCCCACCTAAGAGTTTACAGAAGGTTTGAGTGCAGCTCAGGCCTTCGCCCACCATTTCTTCCTGAAGGATGATGGAACATCCAGCTCTTGTTCTGGCAAAGCCATCTTAGTTTTATTGTCATAGTTTCTAACTACTCATTTCTGCAAGATCACTGCCTGAGAGTCCCCACAAGCCAAATACTCTGTGAAGAATTATCCTGAGAAGTTGTTAATTACTGTGGAGCCTCTACCGCTTTTTCAAATGTGTTGCCTGTACTGATACTGTAAATCCACTTTCCACTTACTATGGAGCCCTTTGGGTTCTGCATTCTGTGTAAATGAAGGTGCTGAAGTGCTGCTGTGGCTTATTCCTCATGCTGCTGGTTCTCACATGCAGACAAGTATGTGAGATGGAGACACAGCTCAAAAGACCCTGCTCACCAAGCAAGTCAGATATTTAATGGTGTAGGGTGTTGGTTTTTCTTTAATTCTGAATATCAGTCTGCAAAATGAGACGTGCAGATTGTCTGTAGTGGATTTTACAACTTCCTATGTGCAACATTTTTTGTGTGTAAATTTTTGCACTTTGGGCAAAGCAAGACTGTTTTATGACTTTATAACCATACTTCCCAAACTTTGTATGATTCTGTGGAATGTTTTGAAACCATATGTTTCTGTATTATTTATTGTACAGCACTTAAATCACTTAATATACTGAAGGTATGTTAAAGAAGAATTCACAACTGGCATCTACCTCAGTGTAACAACTTCCTATGTGCAACATTTTTTGTGTGTAAATTTTTGCACTTTGGGCAAAGCAAGACTGTTTTATGACTTTATAACCATACTTCCCAAACTTTGTATGATTCTGTGGAATGTTTTGAAACCATATGTTTCTGTATTATTTATTGTACAGCACTTAAATAACTTTATATACTGAAGGTATGTTAAAGAATTCACAAATGGCATCTCCCGCAGTGTAACTTTGGAAGTATTTCAGAGAACCTGCAGTTAGTGTCCTGTTGTAACTGTGTAACTTTAAGGAAGACAGACAATTTAGAAGTTTTTTGACAGAATTGTGAATGTTATTAATATTTGAAATTGTTACAGTACTAGGAACTTTAAGGCTAATTTGACTGAAATCCAAATACAAACCTTACTCTAAAAAGGAAAGTAATGGAAGTTTTAAGGTTTTTATTATGGGTGAAAGATCTCAGAAGCCTTTAGAAATCTGTGCACTCTTTTATATGGGTTATGTTTCTGACACTTCTCAATGTGGGATTTAAAGCAATTTGTTAATTTAAAAGGAAAGATATACAGACAGTTTGGCAGTAGATCTACTCTTTGAATAGATAAAAATGCTTAAAAAAACCTTGGCAATTGCTTGTAAGAGGGACTGTGTTTATTTATATGTGATTATTTTTCTGCTTTTATTTCTAGTAAATTTATAGGCTGAACAGTTTAGGAGGCATTCTAGGTTAATTATTCATTTGCAAGTAACAACTTTTTTTCAGTCTTTTGATCATACTTTAAGTTTTAAACTGAAGATAAACCTCGAGCTGATTATGCTCTTTGCTGCTTCAAATTTTGGCTTGTGCACAGCCTGTGAGAAATTTTGCATAGATTTTAATATGAATGTTTCTACTGCCAAATGTTTATTCCTTTCACCTAAATGGGGCAGTGGTATATTCCACTGTGGTGAGGACAGGTGCTCTCTGGTTCAAAATTCAACAAGCAGTAGCATGCCCTTACACTTTATTAAAGCTTCAGGAGTACCTGAGCTGCATGTTACTAGTTGCACCTTTAGTTTTTTCTGGAAACATAGATTTCCACTGGAAATATTTACTTACTGAGTACTGTATTGTTCGGATGTTTATTTACATACAGTGGATAAAAATATTCTAGTAGAATAGTAACGTTAACAACTGATGAATAATTCCTTTTCTACTTGGGCCAAATCCTCTCCCTAGGAGGAGGTCGCCAAGAAGCTGGAGCCAGGTTCCTTGCTGAGCTGCTCAGTGGGAGAACATGAGGAATGGTCACAAAGTGAAACAGGGTGTTACAGCTCAATAGGAGGAAAATATTTTTCACTGTAATTAAGCACCAGAGCACATTGTCTGAGGAGGGTGTGGAACCTCTCTGCTCTGGGAGGCCTTCCACACCCAGCTGGAGAAAACCACCTTGCCTGCAGCCAGCATTGGTGGGCCAGGAGTGGGGACAGGAGCCTGATTTCAACATGCCTCTTGCTTGCTTAAATTCCCCACACAGTGTCTCGCCTCCAAACAATTACTGTCAGAACTATCTCTAATGAAATCTTGTTGCAATGTAAAACTTTGTCTCAAGACTTGGTCTGAAACCAAATTTAATTTTTTGTTGTTAAGATACTGAACTTTGCCCTGTGAGGGGAAGAGATCAGCTGCACTGGTGGAGACAACCTGACACTTGTGCAAGAACCTCATAGGTGTGCTTGGAGGGAATTGCAAAGAGAGTAGAGGCTCAGCATTTCTTTCAAACAAAAGGACAGATTTTGCTTGTGGCCATGACTGGAAGGCATGGGGATTCCACCAGATGTTACTTTTACAGCAGAAATCGTCGTGAAAAACAGCTCACACTTAATACCTAATACAAGGGTAAAACTAGTACCTAAATTAAGGGTAAAACTAGTACTTAAACTAGCCCTGCTTATTTAAGTGGTAGATGAAGAGTATTTGGTCATATCTATTCTTACAGCATATCATTTCTTTCCTATGAAAGCAATCCCAGTCCTCCAGCATTTCCCATTTACCACTAGTGTCCTTACAGTAATAATTTGTTAGGAAGGGTCTAATCTGAGACCAAGTGAAAAAAATAATCTTGTGAGTTCAATATAACTTTTGTTCTCTGGTGACCAAAGGGGAAAAAGTCCTTTTAAATAAATTTGTTCTCTTTCTAAATAGATAACTCGCCAAATGCATTTCAAATATTTGTTTAACTGATCAGATATTGGTTTAGGTTTAGAAAACAAATCAACCTAATGTTTGAAGAATTAGACATTTTGTTCCTAAACACTTTCGATGTCACTACTTCTGTACCAATGACCCTAAGTACTTTGGTCAAAATAAAAGATCCAATTGTTGAAAATTAGTCAGATGAACCTTTTTTCAACTTGGATAATTCTTACTGTTGTGTGCATTCAGGTTAAAATAGCACAGTTGTATGTCTAAATCCTGGTACTTTCA
>NW_008607516.1:58858-101728 GCF_000691845.1 Merops nubicus | reverse complement strand
AGGGAAAGACCAGTCAAATTGTAATGCTGTCTAGTGCTGGTAACGTGGATTTTTTTTTTTCTGAAGGAAGTGAAAATATAAAAAGTAGCAAAAATTACAGTGTTCTGTTTGTCTGTATGGGGTGAAATCAGTTTCATGTGCTTCTGTGGAGTCAACAAAGTTGTCTTACACACTTAAGGAGACAACCAAGTTGTAAGATGGAGTGATTCTACAGCAAAGTGAAATAAAATTGCTAACCTGGTTTATTCACGGATTCTTTTTTTTTTAGTTCTGCATAAACTATAGGAGTTGTTACTCATTTTCATCTACCCTTTTGCTCATGAGAAAGACACACCAGTGTGTCACATCCAAGTTCTTATTTCTGCTGGAGATAGACTGACTCGCTCAGTTACTTTTATATCAGCTATGCACTTTTGGCAAAAAGATTACTTGATGGTTGAATATCAGTTTGATTTTTGAGAGAAGCACATTTCCACGTGGGTGGGTTCAGAAGGCAGAGCAGTATTCAGTCTTCTGTTCTGACACTAAAAAAGGCCAGTTCCCAGGTGGGAATTCTTCTTTTTTATGGTGGGTTGTTTGGGGGGTTGTTTGTTTGTTTTTGGTTTTTTAGAAGAAGGTTTGATTTAGATTTCTAGTTACCTTCTATCTCAATGCTGCTAATATTTAAATCATTAGTATTAGATACTATTCCTCTTCCTATTCTTGAAGTAGAAGCTGTGAACTCCTTTTCTGCACTGTTAGTGTAAGAATTTCTAAGTAGCTAATAACAATGTACTTAGACACGTAGGCATGCAAAGTATTTTTGAATGCTTCCTATGACTAAGAGTTTTAAGAAGACCAGATGAACATGTTTGCAGTAAGACTTAAAATTCTTAGCTGATCCTGATTGCTCTGCTCTGTTCTGCTGGTAGCACAGCGTATCACGGTGTGTACCCACTGGGAGGTTACACACCTCAGTGATTAGTGTATGTTCCATTTACAGGAGCCTTTTTAAAAGGTTGCCAGAGTTTAACTTTTAACAGGGTACTGCTGCTTGCTTTGAGTAATTGTTGAACTGAATCATGCTTCAGGCGTGATGCAATTCCAAGAGGAACTGCAAAGGGAAGGACAGGATGGCAACGCGTGTTGTTCTCCTCTAACTGCCTTGACCACAACTTGACATATATTTGTATATTATGTGAAGATTATTTACTTGATATCTTGATAAAGCTAGCTGTGTGAGTTACTATTGGATGTTAGCATTGTTTAATTAGCTAAATAATAAAAGTAAGATTTTATTTCCATCTCGGTCATCATCCATTAAAGTATAGGAGCAGTTTCATAGTTGACTGCTACCATTACCCGTCCCAGAATTAGGAAGCAAAACCTTGAATTTTTGCAACAAAAGGGAAAAATCGCTTCTGATGTGTTTGTTGGGCACTGGTCAGTAGCTAGTAATTGCAGGGGATATTCTCTCTCATTCTAAAATGCAGAAAGCTAACTAGCATCTTCGCACTGCAGCTGTAGCTGGAAAAGGCTGGGAGCCCTGGTAACTCCAGTTGGAGTCAGTCTGTCTCCCTGGCTGCTGGTCCCTGGGCTGTATGTTTCAGAGTTTTTGATGGGCAGGAAGTCAGTATATATGCTGAACAGTTAAACACTGTGATTTGAGGAGTAACAGACCTAACAGCCAGAGAACATCATCTAAAGGGAGAAAATAATGGAACAAATAGCTCACCTAAGAGGACAAAGAAGAGAGAGGGACTTCTCCTTTATAATAACACTTTCAATATTGGGAAAAAGTTGAGTTCTGTATGCCATAATAAATTATAAATTGCTATACTGGTTATCTATTGATGTTTTTTTTTAATTTACTTGCTTGTGTCTGCAAGAAAAATATATTTTTCAAAATTGTCAAATACCTACTGAGGTTATTTGGTCCATGTTGTTAAGGTCCTATTGCAAGTGCTCACCCTCTGTGTAGAAGGAAAATGGTTCCCTTGGATTCCTGACAGACTGATTCTTGCCTGACACGTTTTGGATAATAAAATATAAAGCATACATGATTGGTAGTCTTGGGTTAAATCACAAATTGGAAATTATACATTTAAAAATACCACCTTGTTGTTTGCTTTCTGGTTTGCTTAACTTTCAGAAATAGTAGCTGCCTTCTGGGTGATGTTCTTGGATTCTGTACTCAGTGTTAAGCATCCATATCTGAGCCACAAGAAGGGAGAGCTGCCTGTTCTGCATCTGGAGGTGTTTCTCTTTGCATGCTCTGCCCTGTGCTTCATCTGGGGAAATGCCATTTTTACTCTGGACTGTCTATATACGTAGAACAACAGCAGCTATTTCAGTCAGGTTACTTATGTGCTCAAGGGATTTATGACCTCCCCTTTTCTCACGTGTTTACTTTTGCCTTTGTTTCCCTTTCTTCCATCACACTCTGCCTTTGTGGTGTCCCCCATGGTTTTAGCACATCTGTCAGCCTTTTTTTGCCACTTGCATTACCCCATCTATTCCACGGGGTTCCCCCTCCTGCCCAGCAGTGGCTTCCTGTGCACTTTCCAGAGCCTCCTGCTCTTTGTACTTTCGGTTCTCCTTTGGTTCCCTCCTAAATAAAAACATTCATTCTTCTGACTCGCCTCAGTTTCTGGTTCCCTTTTACTAAACCGGTTCCCACTCCCTGCTGCCTCCTTTGGCCAGGTCTTTGCAGCCTCTGACGGAGGTCATTGGGAATGCTGTCACAGTCGATAATGGAACAAGGCTCTTGGTGACTGAGTACCCTTGTGCTTCACGGGAGCAGCCTGAGTGCAGGCCCCCGGGGGCAGAAATGGGCCTTGCTGCCTTTACTAGTCTCTACTGTCATTTTGAAATCAGAGGGAAATAACTGAAAGCCCAGAACTGGACAATGCGTGGCACTGCAGTGTGGATGAAAAGCAGCAAATCTCAAAAAATCTGTGATAATTTGAGAGCTGGCAAGCTGGAAGTTCATCTTCCCTATATGTGAAAGGTAGAACACGCATGGCAACACCATGTATTTTGCACTTTTATTTATTAGATTACGTATTTGACATTTAAGGAATGGTGTCTTTAGCCAGAGGCTGCAAAAAAGTCAGATCCCACAAACTGTAGAGCCACTTGCTTCCACCTTTTTATCACCTCCTCTCTTTGCTGGCAGAAGTATTCACAGTGAAATGAATTAAGGCATTGATTTGGGTTTAAAGTAATCTTTGGAGGGGGTGGAGAGGTAATTTTAACCCAGATGAGTTTACAAGACTATACAAACACTTGTGCCAACCCCAGAAAGAGGTGGGATAAAATGGAGAGTGTGTCTCTTGGCAGCAGTACTAACCTACAGAGGTTTAAATTGTTCCTGAAACTATTACCTGAGGTTCTTTTATTCATAAGTAAAGCATTCTTTAGAGCCTAAACATAAGCATTTGGTTGTGTAATCTTTCATTGTAAAGCAAAATATACTACGTCTAATTTATAAGCGTATTGTTTGTAGGCCTGCAGTCACCGTGTGACTGTATTTCTTCCAGTAAGTGAATAATTTGTTTTATATATAATGTGGACATTCTTGTGTGAGGCGGGAAGGGAAGAAATGAGAGCTCTGTGTAATGGCATTAAGCTTTTAGGCGTACAGACAGCTTAAACGGGCTCACAGCTGCTTAACACATGCCCTCTGCCTGAACTCATTTTATCACTGGGTATCTGACTTCTCTCAACATATAAAAAGTTGATGTGAGTGATAGTTGGTTATACACTATTTGTCAGGGTGAACCGAATCATTATGTGTATAGATTTGAGAATATAGAAAAATAAAGCTGCAAGAACAACAACTACAAAAATCAGACATTTTTTCCATTCATTAAGCTTACTTAAAGCAACTCTTTTTGTTAGTGGTTGCTGGTTTTTCTAAGCAGCAATTGCTGAGTGATTTAGAGGACATCTCTGCTCTTTTGTTTGGATTTCATTTGTGAAACCATTTAGAGTTATAAAACTGTCAATTTAAGAACAGTCTATGTTTTGCCAGTGAGGGCCTCATGTATGCAGAGTTTATATTTTTCTCTCTGTTTTGTATGCCATGTGAATTCTCCAGCATATATCACTCCTTCTTTGGGCTAGTCTTTAGAATAATTCCTATGGCCCTCTTTAGAGCAGCAAGACTCTTCAATGTAATTATGAAATTCCATCTCAGATTAGTCAGTTAGATAAATGAGTGTGTAAGATGAGCTAACCACAGTACCTCACCCTTGGCCAAGCCTAACCTAGCTGTGTAGTAATAGAAGGCTCTGCTGGTGCTTAAACCCATGAAATTTAGAAGGCCTGACTGCAACTAGGACTGGATCATACATCTAAACGTTGGAAAGCATAGGCCAGAACTGTTAGCTGTGTTAATTAGGGTAGTTAAAACACACTGTGGTACCTTTTTGAACTCTCAGATTCCCTAAAATATCTACCAGCTGGGAGCTGAAAAATGTTAGGCAAACTGTCTTACCCACTACGTGGACTCTTGCTCACTGTGTTTGTCCCCTGCAGAATTCCTTTGGCAGCTAAGCTCAGCTTTACAATGTGTGGAAAATGTAGGGCCCAGGTCTATTGTCATTCTGCATTCAGGTCACCTCTCGTGGCTTTCCTGCTGCTTCTGTGTGCAGGAAGCTCTGGAATATTGTCCAGCTGGTTTCGTGTATTTATTTCAGATTTTCTGTTCTTATTGTTCATAAAGTATGACAGATTTAAGATACCAAGTACTTAAATTATATGAATGGTGATATGACAAATCTAGAATGAGGAGGGAGCTTTATCACTGTTGGAGATACAAACCAAAATAGTTTTGGGAATGTTTATCCTGTTGGATGCTCTAGGAGTAATAACCCTTTTTGATTTTATCTATGTAAAAATGAATACATACTACATGAAAGGAGAAAATTTAGTTCTGTGATACATTGTTTTGCTGAACATGTGCCTGAAAGTTAAGAATTTTTAAGCTGTGGACTTCCACAGTTGGTTTAAGTTTGTTACTTGGGGCAAGTTGCAAAATTTGGTTTAAAACTGGCAACGTGAACAATACTTCCTGTCATGAAAGCTGTCAAAAGTGTTTCATGAATCAGATTATTATCTTTCATTTCCAGTTGTATCCCAAATCTAATCATAGCAAGTTCTGGGTGTAGAAGTGGGAAAAAAAAAAAAAAAAGAAAAAGAAAAAAGAAAAAAAGCTGTAAACATTTTCAAAGCCAGGAAGAGTATGACTCATGCTCCTGTTTATAACTTGAAAGTTGGAATTTATCATGAATTTGCACCTCTTATTGTTACTAGATGCCTGGTTGGTCATGAGCAGTGGGAGGCAAGTCAGTGCTTCAGAACTGCTTTGGACTTTTTGGACTGAATAGAAGTTTTTAAGGGTCAGTGACAGATTTTATGAAAGCATTAAAAAAATGAAGAGCTTATTCAGAGAATCTGGAAGAATTCTGGGCAGGAAGTTCAACATTTTAATTGTTGCTATCTTGAAAGAAATATAAGTGTTGATTTTCCAGGCTTCTCTAATTTGTCCAGTGTTCCCTATTCTCCTTGACTTAAGCTCTCAGTAACATTGCTGCCTGCATCACTGGCAAGAGGTCATCTCTCTATTTCCAATATGATTTTAGCTCCCAGTATTCTAAGAGAAAGTACTAATTTCTAAAAAAGGTTTTAAATTAGAAAAGGAAAAAATTAGAAAATTCCTTTGCCAAACCTGGTTGGTGCTTTGGGTTTTTTTTTTGTCTTTTTTTTTTTTTTCTTTTGAGATTGCAATTTTATTTAACGTGGTTTAGTAAACTTTTAATATCATCTTCAACAGAAAAGTGTATCTGCTTTCTCATTCCACATTCGTAGTACTAGAATGTCTCATGTTAAGGTAGAATCTTTGTTTTAATTTTGATTTTAGTTTAATCTATTTCAAAGTATGTTGTATTGTTTGCAAGTAAAAAGAAATATGGAGCTTTTCCATTGCCATTTAAAAAAGCATTCTGACATCTTGGCTTTTTTCCAGGCTAGTTAAATATATTTTTTTAAAATTTCTTGAAGATTAGAATTTCCCTTGAGATGGACCTTCTGTTTGCTATTAATCCTTCTCTTCCTTTGCTCCCTTTTTCTTCTGCCAAGCATAAACTACTTCACTTTCCAAGCCTTGCAGTCCATTCCTGGTGGAGCCATTGTGCTGTGTGCTATGGAAATGTTGACTCCTCTTTCACTAACAACTCAAACATTTACCTCTGACGTAAATCCTACCTGCATTTTCTTAAACCTTCTCCAGTGTTTTTTTACTGTGCTGCCCCATGTGCAATGAGGAAGTTTCTTGTTGTTCCTACCTTAAAACTTTCCTTTCTTTTGATCCCTGCAAAATTACATGATAACAGAACAGGTATGTGATAAACTTTATCCTCCCGTTAAGTGGGTTGGTCCACACTTGCTTGTATTTCATGTTATTCTGTCTATAATTATCCACTCTATTTCATACATAACTCTAAAATTGTGGTCAACGGCCATTTTCTGTTGTGTTTATGAAAGATATAAAATGTAACTTCTGCATGTAAAGCTTGACTTTAAAACTAACAGGAGTTGTAGATTCAATCAACATAAATTACAGTATTTATTTTATAAATATGTGCAAGCTACTTACTGTTGAACTTTAGATTAATACAATTTTATTTTAAGGTAACTTGCTAGGTGCCTTAATTCAAAACAAACAAACACCACTGACACCTTCTTTTGTGCTGCTTTTACAATGATGCCCTTAAGTGTGGTCTGTTGAAATACCAACAGGTTTTATGGAGTATTTTTGCTAAACAGTCGACAGGTTTTAATTTAGGGTCTTAAATCATAATTGTTTTTCAATTTTCTGCCCTGCCTCACAAAAGCATAATGAGGGCACACCTGATGCTGTAAAAACCAGATGTCATTTCAGGATTCCAGGACTGTGTGATAGATTTGGAGAGCTTAACTATACATCTATGATACTAAGGCTTGGGAGCTCATGAGGACAAAAAGCATATAAAACATTGCTAAATAAATAGGATTTAGGAACAGATTTCATTTTAATTTCAGAGACTTTCTCTGAAAATGCTGAAAATATGGTTGGAATTTTCTTAAGGAACTTCCAGGAGACAGTTTCAAACTGACATACAATATGTTCAAGTTCTGCCTTCCTACCAGTCATGTTTAATGAGACAGTGTTACTTGTACTTGATCATTTTAGTTGGAAGAGCAGCAAGCAGACCAGAAGGAAAGCTAGATTGTGTAATTTGTGCCAACTCTTAGAAACATTATTACTTAACCTTTCTCTCTGAGGCAAAACTTCTTAAAACAAGACATTCAGTGGGAACTGAACTGTACATGAGATGCCAGTGGAGCTTTATAGTACTTGTTTCTTTAAACAGGTTCAGATTCTACATACAGATGTTCAAAGGTCTGTTCATGGAAATTATATATATATTGACAAGAATAATAATTTCACTGAAATAATTGTCACAAAGTCACCCATCTCTGCTTATCACTGGGCATAAAGTCAAATGCAAAAATCTGTGATATCCATAACATCAATTCCTTATTTTGTGTTAAGATGTCTCCCTTTTCATAACCAAACTTAAGGTCCAATTCTCCATCTCCCAAACCATTTATTTGATTGTAAAGAAAATCAAGTGGCAAGACATGAGTTGAGGTTGTTGAGGTCCTTATGTTGCCGTGCTGTGAATGTGCAGGACAGTTGAGGGGCTGTGTGTGTTCTGGGTGTTGCTGTGGGTGTCTATTTTAGGATTGTTGAATCATGAAATGAACACGTTCTGCTAAAGATGGTTCCAGCCCACTCTGATTTCTTTTGGGCCTTGTTCATCACAAATTAAAATTGCATGTTCTGCATACACATGTGTGTGCAGCTGAGTCCATAGAAATATATGTATCTATGAAATACAGTCTGGAATATTTAGCTAGGTGTTAAAAGATCTTAGTGTAGCAAAGTACAAGTGATGCTAGTTTTATTTAATAAGTAACTAATGAATAGAAGTTTTGTTGAGGTCTGGGAGAACACAGAGCATTTGAAAGTAGAGTGTATATATTCCAGGACATTAATTCCCTCTAATTATACATCCTGTTGAACTCTGGAGCTGGAGCTAATGACAACTTCTTGATTAAGAGGTATGAAATTTTTTTTTGTGGGTTTTGATGGTTTGTTTGTTTTTAACAAAAAACTTCTCCCTGAGTCAAACATAAGGATTCCTGTTTGTAAGGAAAGCCACCTTTCCTAGGGATTGAGAACCATTTATTTTTCATATAATAATTAGTCTTCTGTTTCACTAATCCTTCCTATAGATGGGGAAAATGTACCTTCTCCAGCTGTATGTTTAATTATGTTCCATTTTGGAACCAGAATGGGTACATTACAGAGAAGCTGTCAATTTGAGGCCGAGCAAACTAAATATACTCAGCTGAATAAATCCAGTACTGTTAACATGAACCACTGGTGTAAATAAAAAAGGAGATACCTTGAAGCTTTACAGTATTCAAGAAGTGTCAGATCATGTTTATTTGAAAGGGATGGCAACACTCCTCTTCCACCAGCACAGACACAAGTATCACATTTCACCCAAGATGGGCTATCCAGGTGTTTAGCAGACCCTGACGTTTGCACTTTTATTGTTGAATTTCAACATTTTTTAATAGCCCTTCAGTTTGTTTTGTAGAATCCCAGATATTTCCTGTCATAAAGATTTAGATAGGTGAGATTAAAATAAGGTATTTGTCCTTCCACCTCTGCAATCATTGAATCTACTTTGCTGACTGTTACAAAACCTTATATACTGTTTTCAAAAAGCTCTTTTAGTAACATATGTTGCTGTAAGGACAATTGGCATGAACTATCAGGAACTCTTGACTATGGTGAAGATGTGATTTGGTTTTGAGGATGAAGTACTCCTGATGATAGGGGACTATCAAAACTAGAGGTGTGAGAAACAGTTTCCCATTAGTTCTGTTTTATTGTATCCAGCTCAGCAAAGCAACTTGGGATTCTTCCAGATCTACATACTCTCAAAGAAGACTCTGAAGGAGTCACTGTTTAGGGAATCTGCTTTGATAAATTGGCATGACTAAAAAACTTTGACAAGTCTTGTCTTGTTGTATGACTGCTCGAGTATCTGTATTGGGTCAAATCTTCTGAACGAGAGAATACTTTTTTCCTAGGTTGTGTATTTGAAAAGAACAACATTCCATTAACAGTAAATGGTGTGGAAACTCATACTACTTAGCTTCTGAAAAAATGCATCACCTTGAAGAAAAATACCCTGCACTCTGCTTTAAAGATAATATTTGCATTTTTCTACTGAGGCATTAATGGCGAGGAATATCATTTGAGCTTGAGAATGTCAATACAAGTGATATTCATTGCTGAGGTCCCACCTAAGCTTTCCTTGTTTGAAGTTTGAAGTAAATGCTTCAATGAGTTTCTCTGCATAAGGATAAATTCATCTCCAAGAGCAGTGCAAAACAGACTTGTCAATTGGTGTGGGAGTGATTGCTGTGATTCCTGAACTATCAAGGTGTCATTTCTGCAAAGGATCTGTGCAGAGGAAGGCAAAACATGGAACAGGTTTTGAAAAGGTGAATTGTGGGTCTGTAGATATGCCCCAAAAACTCATATGGGGCTGTATTCTGTTAGAACCACAACTTTGCTTTATTATTGTAAATCATTGTTCTTTAATTACGTCTTCAGCTGTAATTTTGTGACTGTTTTGTGTGAAGATTTCGAAACTGGACTGATAAAATCAGTGTAAAAACTTCTGACTATTTAAATATTGCCTCAGCTATTTTTGTAGCTTGATCAGAACAGTTTGTGCTTTCAGAAGGCTTAAACTTATATGCAAAATAAAAGTCCCCTACTATTTGTCATGGAGGTGTTTGTCAGGTCACTCTTCAAGTGTGTGGGCCATTTCCATTTCCACATAATGTGAAAATAATAAAATCACCCTTAAAAGGCTGCATGTTCCAAAGAAAGAGCAACACTGCACCTGCAGAAGTACATATATGCTTGCTGTTCTAAATTCTTGCATTCTGTCTGCTAGTACTGAACCGGAGGAGATGCTGGGAAGTCTCTCTACTTATCAGAGTCACCCAGATTTCATACCCTATGGGTTTGCCATAATGAGGTGCCAAAACACTGGGTGGAAGTGGAAGGATTGAGCCTCTCTGGCAGCGAGTGCGACGTTGCTGTCAACATCTAACGGTGACCAGCACAGAGGGGCCAAGCATGGTTGCTCCTGCTCCACAGGCACCTATTTATTATCTGTTCCAGTGAATTCCTGCCACTGCTGGATAAAAAGATGTAGATATCGTCATTTTTGCTTGCCTTGCAAAAGGCAGGATTTGATTCCACTTTTCATGTCTCACTGGAGTCTAGATAAATCATCTGAAGTTGGCCAGAAATTTAAGAATGTTGTTGTCTAAGGCTGTGATCTGTGTCTTTCCCATTTTATAGGGATAGCTGCATAAAACCCACTCACATTAGTATCATGGCAGAATGTGCACATGCTGGGTAAGCCCATGTCAGTCATTCCTAAACACTGTGCCAGAAATCCCCCTTGGCTGTATTGACATGTAATGGCAAAGTTCTTTTCAACAAAACAATTGGACTAGCCCCCGTGCAGACGAGGGGCTGGAATTCATGGTACAGATCAGCACGTGGAACGCGCTCCAAGTATGTACTGTATGTGGCTGCTATGGTGATTAAAATACATAAATAAAATAGATAAATATGGACCACATTAGAAATTCATTACTGGCACTCCCTCAGATCACAGTCGGCTCCAGCGTGCGGGGTCGGTGGTGTTGCCTTACCCCGAGCAGGCCCTCCTGGACCTGGTCCTGGGGAGGCTGGGCTTACACAACGGCCCCATCCTACCTTGTCAATGACCAAATTCAATGCAAAAATAGTAAACAAAGGGCTTTTGTGCATGTTTTCTAGTTCAGGGAGGATTAGTGGCCCGACGTGAATTTCAGACACGACCAGCTTAGCGTTAACTTGCCTGAGGTTAATGAGGGAGGACGTGGGGCAAGCTGCAGAGGCTGAGGCAAAGGTCTCGTCCCAGTTTTGGACGCAGTAGGAATTGTTAAAGGCAGGTTCTGCTTACCTGGGTCCGCGCCTCGGTCACGTGCTCCCTAACGTTCCGGCTGCTCTAGGATGTGGATTGTGGTCTCGGGCGCTTGCTGGCGGTCCTCCCAGCCCCTTCGGAGGTCCCCTCTGCCGTGGTGGACATCCTACTCTGCACGCGGGCTCTGCCTGGGTCCCGTTCCTCCTTTTCTTCCCCCTCTCACCTCTTAGCGTTCCCCGAGTGTAAAATCCATCCCGTTCCTGAAACGCAGAAAGATGCACTTGTCCGATGCAGCTTTTCCAGGCGGGATTCAGATTCCTGAGGAGCCTTTCATCTCCCCCGTGCTGGGGGCAGAGCGAAGGCAGGGCGGCCGGGGAGAGCCCTCGCTTCCTTTAAATCCCCACCAGCGTCTTCCCCGCGCTGGAAGCGAAGCAGCTTGTCATGGTGATCTTCAGAGTTTAACTTCAGCGGGGGGAGGGAGAAAGTGGAAAGCAAACTGAATGCTGTAGTGGAGGTTTCTCTCTTCCCCCACTGGGCCCCTTGCCGACTGTTTTTATTGATTTCAATCACTGGAGGCTAGCTGGCTCTCAGAAGAAACACTGTGTAATGTGTTCTTTCCTGGCTTTCATTAAAGAAACTCAATGCAGTGCGGTCACGCTGCCGAGCTCGCCTGGCAACCTGCCTACACCCTGTGGTACCTCTTTCATTGGAGGAGATCGAGCTCGTGGTTTGGGGTTGGTTTTTTTTTTTTTTTTTTTTTTTTTTAATTTTTTTAAATTCTCCAGCAAGGGTTTCAAAACAGCCTGTGCTCCGCTCCGACCTCCTCTCCCAGCCCCAGCCTTTCTAAGCTTCAGGAGAAACTGTCAGCACCCCTAAAGGGGACCACTCTGGTGGTGATGAAAATGCCAAGTGCTGCGACGGTCCCGTGCTCCGTCTGTTAAAATTCCTCTCTGCGTTCTGGGGAGGGGTTAAAAGGGCTGCCTGTAAGCCACAGGGATGTGGATACAAATGATTTCCAAAAGGTTTCCTTCTTTTTTTTTTTCTTTTTTTTATCCCATCTTCTCCTGATTGGTTAACATGGTTTAATTAAGGGTAGGAGAGTGAGTAAAAACCTTCAACAAATATGTGAAAATTCTTGGCAGTGCTGTAGTTGCAAATGAAGCACAACTGCATTCCCCAAGGCTGCAGTCGCGGTGGTGTCTTAAATATTTCTGTTGTATTCAGGACTGTGATACTGGTAGGGAAAAACGAGAAATAAAATATGGTAGTAATTTGTGCCTTAGAACTTAATCTGCTGCAGTATGTATTTTATAGGAGCAAACAATCTATAAAGTGGAATTCAACAAGCTAGGTTCTGTAAATCATTGCTCGGTGTGCCTATAAATGCTTTCATTTAATTTAGTAAATTGTTCAGTTTCTTCTTATTCAGCAGTTCCTAATGATAACACTTTCTATGCTCCTCAGAACTGGCTGTAAATCTGTGAGACATGTAAAGATCAGATAGCTGTAAATTAAGCATGGTTTCCAGCTAATAAAGGTGCATCCATTCTTAAATTACAGCTGTGAATTTAGGGTGCTGCCTGATGACTTGTGCTTATGAGATGCTATAGCTGTGTACCCAAGGCCACTTCAAACATTTACACCACCACCGAATCTTTTCCTAGATCTGGAAGATAAAAAACTTGTTCTTATTTAAATCTGGTTTCCTGCAGAACTTGTTTGAGGCTTTTCTGCCTGGGCTGCATCTACAGAAACCTTTCCAAATCAACTTAATCTAAATTATTCCCAGCCTCTTTCTTGTGAGGAGTTGAGATTCTAGAAACACTTTGGTTTTATGAAAAAAAAAAAAAATTTTTTTTTTCCTTTGAGCAGTATATTATTTTTAAAAAATCTTCCTCTGAGTGCTACAGACATGATGTAAGAAGGTATACTTCTACAAATACTACTTTTCATTCAGAATTTGCTTTCTGCATGGTTATGAGATTTCATACGACCTCTCTGGGCATAGTTCTTCTCCTTAGCTGCTAAATGATGGAAAATAGCTATTTAAATTCAATATGGCCATGAGCTATTTAATGCAAATTCTGTAGCCATAGCTGTATCACAGTTCTTCGGCAAGCCTCAGATAGTAAATCATTTGTCAATCTGTCTTTCATGAACCTTACATCTAAGGATCTGCCAGCCTTTCTTTGGAGGTTTTGAAATGTGTTTCTAGGTCCTGCTTTTTGTTTTTTAGCTGGCAGATGGCCACTTATTTATCCGGGTTCATACATATTGTGTAAGACAGAAACAGAACGTTTTGCATGCTGATATTGTGCGTGGGGCTTTTTGGGGGCAAAAGGCTACTTGTAAGCAGAAGCCATTACGTGACGGGTCGGCAGCTCCTGGTCAGTGAACAAAGCCCCTTTTGACATTTCTCTGTATTAAAAGTTATGAAATAACATGAGCTTAATGAAAAAACAAGGCAGTACAATGCTCCTACTATGCAACAAGCCATATCATCCATTTCCCCATCTTTGTCCTTGGAGTTTGAAAATTTGACACCCTTTTTATGTGTTTGACACCATTGGTCAAGCTAGAATTTGTTGCTCTGAATTTCTGATGTTGCTTTGCTGTGGTACAGACTTGTGTTGCTGTGCTGGTAGAAAAGGATAAAAGTTCATTGACTTTTGGAGGAGCTGGATTCACTGATACTAATAAGTAGTAAATTCGGAGTTGTGGCTCGTCTGTGGTTGCTGCTGTAGGTTTGGCAGCAGAGCCAAATCCCTGAACAGGCAGAAAGTCCAGACCTATACAGGCAAATCCCAAAGGCAAATTTGTAATAAACAAGTGTTTGGTTCATTATGGCAATTCTTCAGAGTTCTGACTCTCGTCAACCTTATTCTGTGCTGGCAACAGACAACTGGGGATACAAACGTAGGAGTCTTTGAAGCGGTGATGAGTGAGGAGGAGGAACAGAAGTCTTTAGAAGATGCCTTCAACTCTATTCAAGTACGAGGCAGTCAAGGACTTTTGGGTAATTAAATCTGGAAACAAGTTTTAAAAAGCACTTACTGCTCTGGTGAAGCATAATTAGTGTGCTGTTAATACCATCTCAGTACTGGTTTCCCAGCTATTACAGTTCATATTCCCCTGGCAGTAGAAGCTTTTATGCAGATGCAGCCTCTGTAAAACTACACCTGCTTGGTTTTGCCACTCTTGCTGACAAAAAGAGGGGTCAGAAATCTTGTTTTGGGTACATCTTTCTGCTGGTTTGTCTTGCAGTCATAGTTATTTTTCTCTGTTCTGCTTTATGCTACTGAACACTCTGAGTTTGCTGAACACTCTGAGTTAGAGATGGCTCCCTTTTTGTGATGGGTAAGCTAATTTCTAAAGATCACTTCCAAAATGTTTTAAATTTGTGAGATATTTCCAGATTACCAAGAATAATGTAAAACCTATACACAGAGTGTTACTGTTAGATACAGTATATTACTGTGTTTGTGTACAATTCAGAAATGTAGAGACTGGCAGTGGTGAAAGTCACTGCTTTGGCAGGCACAGCACTTTGCATGCACATGGTAGTCTGAGCTTGGGGAATTTGCTTGAGGATGTCAGAGCTCACATCCCCATACCCTGGCAGAGATGACTTGGGTTTTTATGAGCCCAAGTGTTAAAGATTTGGGGGCCTGTCTTTTACTCAAAATATGGCATCCAGTGGCAATATCCCTTTTAGCACCTTTTCAGGCCTTCTGGAAAGTTTCCAAGTGGAAGACTCCCACCTCCTTAATCACCAGAAAACACTGGCTCTCATCTGAATGTCATTCATTCAAGTGTACTGACCTAGCCTGACCTTGTTTAGATTGAGATCTAATGAGCCCACAATCCAAGGTGGTGTGGTAGCTCTCAGCAGGCTTTGCAAATAAGCAAGTGTTGTGTTTTTCTGAATCCATGTGTTTTAAATTTATCGCGTCAATAAACAAGTGTCTCACATGCTCAAATATGGACTTTACAATCTTGTAGTTAAGACTAAATTGCAGCACTACAAATTGTGATGTCACTTTATAAATATAGAAGGAGACAAGGTGGAATATTTATTACCTCACAACAATGAAGTCCTGTTGGTTGGTTTGGTTTGGTTTGGTTTTTTAAATTTAAATAATGACATAATACTAAAAGTCTTAATCTGAATGGCTCACAAACTTTGGACACATCTTTCAGAAAAAGAACACTAATGGTTCATTGAAAGCAAAATTAAAAAATATGGCTGTTCAGCTAAAGAAAGGTGAGATGCATCAGTGGAGTGTCCTAACAGAGACCATCCAGTTTATCATAAGTACATCTAGGCTTTAAATTCCAGTGAAAAATTTGGTTTTATTTTCTTTCAAATCCCAGGTTTTGGGGAAGGTCGTTTTTGATTGTGTTGGATTATTTTAATTGCAATAAAACTACCCTCAGCTTCAGTAGAGCGTGTACCACCAAATGTAGGTATTTTATGAAGCACATAAAACTTGAGGCTTTCACATTAAAACCCAGTCAAGGACAGATTGTGGTGCATAGATTAATCAAATTGGCTTGGCTGGGTAAAACAACCAGGAAAGTAGTTTGAGCTGTAAGGCTGTGAGTGCTTTCCCAGTGCCTGTGCTTGGGAGTCCCAGGCAGAAGCTGGATCCATCCGATTTCCCTTGGGTGATGCTGTGGGGTAGCAGAAGGTCCCTCCAGCTGTAAATCCCAACTCTTTCACGCCCAGGACAGCCCCAGCCCCACGGGGAGAACAATGCTCTTGTTTCAGGCAGCCCACGGTGCATCAGTTGGGATGCTGGAAACAAACATGGTTAGGGCTCGGTGTTTACGCTGGGACCTGCAGGGAGGAGCAGCTTGTTTTGTTTTAACTGAGGGGGATAAAAAGCTTTTTGATAATGCAGGGAATGTGAGGGGGAAGGGGAGGTACAGAGATATGCATTTACTGTAAGTATGGAGAAGCAGAGGCCTCTTTATCAGACTGGCTCTAATGATGTGCCACAGTCACTTTATTTGAAAGCTTCATGGCTCACAGAAAAGTAAACAAATTCATTACATTATTTTTAAAAGAAGATTAACTGTAGTGTGTCGTCTGTTGGACAGCTGCTGTAGTAATCTTTTACAAACACTTTATAAATGACCACCCTCAGTGTTTTCCTGGGCTTTGTGTGGCTGGTTTGTTATTTTAGTAAGTACCAGGGTGGCTTTTCAAATGAAAACGTTGTTTCCTGTATAACAATTACATACCTACCTTCACCCTAAATATTATTTTATTCTCAGCGTGATTTATAAAATGTCTTCTATACAACTGCAACGTGTGTTGCTTTTGTGCATCTGTTTGCACATGAATGTTGGCATTCCCATGAAAGTAGCTAAAAAGTTTGTTAAACAGAAAAAGCAAATCCATTTTACTGTCCCACTCCCATTTATTCCAATTTCTGCTTTCTTGCTCTTTTTTAGCCTTTGAAAACAGAGAGTTGAAAAGATGAGTCAGAGTAAACTTAGGTGATACATGAATTACTGCTGAACAAAATGAGTAGTCCTCAGCAGGTGTCTCTGGCAAATAAGGTTGTGTGTGGGTATTGTCTTGTTTAACCATCCTTAGCTTGAAAGTTGGCAAGAGCAATGTTATTTAGCACTGTGTTCAGATTTTTTTGCTTGAAAGCACTCAGCTAATACAAACTGATGCAACACCAGGGATTTTTCAGTTTATAAAGTGGTTTTAACCATTTTTTTCCATAAAGCAGTTGATCTTGTGTGTTCAGATTTCAGTTTGGGGTCCCTTGTACAGGTGAGGAGGAAGCAGAGGGTGGAGGAAGAGTGTTTTTTTGCACTCAGTTTGTTTGGCCTCCATGGGTTGCCGATGCTTTAGCAGAGGACCTCACTTGGCAAGTATGATGCTATAGTAAAGCTGCTGGATCTGAACCAAGTCCACTCTGTGAATGTAATTCTTGTATTTGGAAATGCTGGTGGCTGTTAGACTCCTTTATCTCCCCAGCCTTGGGATGTGAGGTGCTCGTGCAGCTGGTGTAGCCCTAGGTGGCTCCTCCAGACTTCCTACTTGTCTCTATATGCTCCACCTTCAAAGACAGGGCAGTTCTACAGATCTCTGTGAGTGCAGTGTTCACAGTTCTGTCACTTGAGCAGAGCAGAGCAGAGAGGTGGTGGAAGTATAGTCAACAGTAAAATTATGAAGCTTGAAGCTTCTGGTTTGAAATGTTACCTGTGCCCTTCAGTTGCATTTATGCGTCTTTTGTTCCTGTAGAAATATAAACACTTTATTTAATTGTTGACTATTTCAGGCAACAAAAGAAGAGGAAGAACTTACTGCAGAGGAAAGGAGGAAGCTGGAAAGAAAACTGAAAAAGGAACGCAAGAAGAAGGAAAAACAGCTGATGAGGGAAGCTGGAATATCCACTAAAAAAGTGGAGCCCAAAAAGCCATCGGGATCTGAGCTGGCTCTGGCCTATTTAACCAGGTAGGACTGATAAAACCATGGCAGGTGCTCCCCCAGAAGTAAGCTGTAAACCATGCTGGAAATCCAGAACAAGCTGAACCAAGCAATAACACATTAAAGGAAATTGCTGCAGTTAAGCTCTAAGTTAATGTTTCATCTCAGTTGACACCCAGCATACAGTTGATCACCCCATTGTGTTTCTATCATGAGAAGAACTGAGAGATGTTAAATGTGGTGCAGACATTTTACAGAAAGACAGCTTCTGTCCTGAAGATCTTATAGCTGATAGATAAATACCACTGGGTTAGCTGCACTTAAAAGAATAAAAGGCACATTGCAGAAGAGATTGCACTGAGGAAATGAGTTTTGTTTCTTGAGTGCACTGTCCTAAACAAAGGAGCTCCAGTTGTTCTCTCTGTATAAGCAAATTGCACAAAGTGCTTAAGCATTATGGAGTCTGAATTTAACCCCTTGCGTGATGTTTGGGTATTTGTAAATTAAGATGGGATTATGCCACTATTTAAAAGTTAATAGTGTACAATGCCTTATTTTTGCATACCAAATATACAGCAACTATAGTGGCTGATTTCAGATTGGAGGCAATTACTTCATCTAGTTAGCACACTTATTTAGAATATTTAACATTCCAGCATAAAGCAAAGTCTATGGTTAAGCTGAAGAACTACAGCAGAGCATTCATAGTGCCCTACAGACAGTAAGAAGTCATGTGTAAACAGGACGATACTGTTTATTTTTCTCCAAACTGAAAAATATACCCTCTCTGTAAGACCTCCAGAAGACTGGGGTGTTACTAATAGTGGGTTACCATGTGGAGTAATTCCAGGGTTGCATCTCTGGCCGTGCTCAAAATTGAAGCATCCAGACTGTCTGAATTGTTACTTACCACTCGCAGTGGGGAGGGAGGAAATTAATGGCATTCCAGGCAGAGGGACATGTGCATTTTTGTTACATAACCCTCAGCACGCAGCGATAGCAAAATGACAATAATATTTTTGATCTGGAAAACAGCTGGAGTCGTTCACCACTGTTTTGAACTGCAAATGGATTGACAGTTAGCTTTGAACCATCTGCTCAGACTGTACTTTGGTATGTGTGCTAGTAAGTGGTGGATCTCTAGATAATGGATTTCAGGTTTGGAAAGCAAAGGAACAAGCTGTGGGGTTTTGCTTGATATTCCACTTATCTGCATGGATTTTAGCCTTGTTAGGTGAGAGAGTATGAAACTCTGTTTGAACTAATATTTGAACCAATTTGACTCCAGAATTTCACTTCATCTGTACCAAATTTCCTGGAAACTGTAAACCTGCTAATGTCTTGTGATACACGGAGTCCAAGGGCTATATGTACAGCAGTTGGTTGTGAGGCATAATCTCAGCAACAGACAATTCCAGTTTTGGAGAATTAATAGACATAGTAATAAGCTGCTGAAATGCCAAGCAAACATAACCATGAACACCATTCTAGCCTATGATGTGCCAGGACCATCTTGCACTGTTGTAAATTACAGAAAATCAGCATATTCTTTTTACACCTCAAACATTTTTTCAACCCAGCAAGACTGGAAAATGAAACAAATGGATTTGAACTCATTGGAGGAGTAAGCTACTAGCTGGGGAAGGGAAACTACAGTCTGAGCTCTGGAACTCCATTGCAAAATCCCCAGCAACTTCAGAGGGTCAAGGATTTCAGTCTACATGTTTTTGTAGGGCTACAGGCATGAATAATATGTGGGAGGATAAGTTAATCTTATGGATGGAAGCGATTAATATATAATTATAATGGGAAGTAAACAAATGGGTGCTGTGGATTTGTGCTTTGCCCCACCTACAATAAAAACCTTTACATGACATATGGTGAAGTGACATCTTAATTCCCTGATGACATGTGAATGTCCTGTAGGACAGGTGGAAGTTGAAGTCCCATATGATAAATAAAAATGTCAGGTTTGGTTATTAAGAGACCTTTGACAGTGTGAGAGCACAGTCATGGCTTTAATGTATGGCAGGAAAATATTGAATTTCTTTTGGCGAAATTTTGTTTGATAACTTGAAAAGAAAAGTGTTAGAAAGCATTCAATGAAAGATCATTTTGCTACACATCTAGACTTTTGGCATGCAAGGGAAAATGAAACTTCTTTTGGAGGTCATACACATTGTAAGAGGCAGTAATATGCTCAGAGCACAGAATCATCTTTGGTATGTGGAATTCTTCACCAGGAGAATAAATTTCTGTTTCAAGCAGGAAGGTCAGGTAACAAAATCTTACTTGAAGGAAATAAAACATATTTTCACGGAGGCTCCTTGTGGTCAGAGAGCCCTGTTTCTGCAATAGCCTTGTGTGTTCCATTTAGAAAATGAACTGGAAGCAGCAGGCAGCACACAGGCAGCGCTCTTCCCATCGCCGAGGCACAAGGTGACTTCCCCAAAGACATGCCTCACCTTTTTGGTCAAGCTGAGGTAATGAGGAGAGCACTGGTGGGCAGGAGCAGGGCACACAGTGTGCAGGGGGCAGGACTGCCCTGCCCCACGGCCCTCAGACCAGTGCTGCAGCAGTGGAGCTGGCTTAGAGGGATGCCTCGCAGGAAGAGCAAAGCTCTTCCCTTGTGCAGATGGGATGCAACAGGAGCTGATGCCAGCCAGAAAACTGCAGCCCCCAGCTAGCCCTGAGGGTGCTGAAGGGCTTTCCCCGTGAGCTGGGTGGCATTGGTATCCCAGGCTTTCCAGCTGCTTTACCATTTGAACGAGACCGGGGTGAGCTTGCACCAGGCTTTGGTCTCCTGGCAGACAAGAAGCAGCCAAACAGTTCCTGGGTTTTTTCCCTCTCACTTTCTGTGGGAGAAGGAAGGGGGAAAAAATTTCTTTCCTTCACCATTTTTTATTTCATGTTTTCTTTCAATGAGAAACCACTCAGGTGGTTTCTCAGTGCAGTTCTGCCTAATGCAGCAACCGCAGGATGCCTGAAGAAATAGAAGAAGGTCTACTATGGTCAGATTCTCCAGCTTGCTGAGGGAGCAGAGAGGAAGATCTGGAGATATATCTGAGGATTAAAGATAGGGAGCTTAAAGCAAAAAGCGAAGCAGAAAGGTTATAAAATTATAAGAAAGAAAAAAGAATTATGTGGAATGATGAAGAAAAAAAAAGAGTGGTACTGAACAGCAGCGAAAAAAAAATGTGTAAAATTAGTGTAGGGGAAGAGGGAACAGCAGGAGCCAGGAATTATTAGTGGTTGAACAAACTGCACAAATCTCTTCCTTTTAATGATGACTAGCCTTTTTTCTTTATGATGGTAAGTGATTCAGGTTTATGATTCAGGTTTAAAACCAAGATTAGAATGTTTCATTACTTTGATTCTTGGAAAATATTGAGTAAAACTTCATCCTTTTCTGAGTATTAAGTGCCTTCAAGTGAAAAGATGTTGCAATTCATGAGGATGGTAATTAGACTTAATTATAACCTAACTGACCCTCTGTGGTGTTAAAATGTTAGCAGAACTTGTTTGGCTTGGCAAGCCACTCTCTCCTAGAAATGTTCTGTTCTTGTGTTTGCCTTTGGAAGTTCATGGCTATATGGATCTGCACATACAGTTTTCTCCATCGCCCACTGAAGGAGTAGAGATATGAAAAGATGTCATTAAAAATATGTGGAACTACAAGATTGATATCATCTGAAGTAGTACTAATAAATAATATCGTTATCTGGATGTTGCTGTGAATTACCTAAGCCTTGCAATGTTATTTACCATGTGTTAATTTAAAACATAAGCTGCTGGAGTACATATCTTTCTGTAATGATTTATGGTATACTGGTAATGTACATCACCAGCCTGTTTCCCAAGGCATTATCTTTTCAGTTTTCTTTATAGCTCTCTCTGTCCTCATCCCTAATCTAAGTTTAGGTGAGATGCAGAGAATATCAGAGATTTCTTTAAAGAAAATAAAGGTGCTTATAAGAATAACAAAGCAAGGGCCTGTTACAGAAACACAGAAGTGAGAGACAGGCAGAATCTCCCATCGAGTGGGGAAATAGTCTTGACTCTGCAGAACACAAGGTGGATTTGCTGAGCACAGTGGCAGCACTGCTGGGAGCACTGCACAGCCCAGGGTGGTTGCTCATCTGCTGTGTTTGCAGGATGGAAACAGATCCCAGGCCTCGGTCAAACTTCATTACAAACAGTGCCAAGCAAGGGAGGTTTTAAAGCTGAAACATTGTACTTCCCTTCAAAGAATACAGAAATCTCAGGGGTGTTGCTGTAAGCATTTATTTGGAGACTTTGCTGTTTTAATATCTAGATAATCTATATTACACAGATATAAATAAAATAACATCTATAAAGTATATCAAGTTCTTACTCCTAGTGGAGCAGAGGCCACCTGGAGAAGGGCATTCATAGGTAGCTTAGTGTTCTCTCAGTGTCAGCATCAAAGAACTTTCTGCTTTTTGAACCAGGAGGGGCTTGTGCTGGGCTGTAAAGAGGTCAGTGACATTTGAGATTTGTGGCCAAACTCCTGAGATGATGGTGGCCCTTCAGGAAATCACACAACCATACATCCTACCACATTTGGGACCTGTGGCTCTGCTGGGAGTCTTCTCTGTGCAAATACAACGCTCTCATTAATATTTAAAAAAAGTTTCTAAATTTGAAGTACAGTGAGTGGGCTTGTGTCAGATTTCGTTTGCTTCGTTGATCCCATAATGTTTTGAAGCTGTTATTCCACTCACAGGTTAAGTATTTTTTTAGCTGTGGTCAGTGATGGCTTTTGATGTTTGATTCTGAACTTATTTAAGTCATTCTCATTGGCCTTAGTCTCTGTTAATTTCAAACTTGACACTGATGTTGATGTTTCACCATCAATGACTTAAGCTTCTAGATATGAAGAGTGACTGGTGCACTAGAAATCTAAACATACACAGAATCTTTTTTCCCCCTTCTGGAGGCAGACTCCTTGGGTTTGATAACAACTAACATGAGTGGTTAGTGTCATTTCTCCTTCCCCCACCCTCTGGGACAGAGAATGAGTTTCCTTCCTGATAGCTAGGTGCAGCTTATATAAAAAGCTCCTCAGTTATCTTGAATTTCATAGAATTTTGGAGAACTGCTCAAGTGGTGAATCTCAATGAGCCAGTAGCAAAAATAGTATGTGAACTTAAGAGAAACTATGGTAATTAGACACAGAAATGTTACTGAATCTCCTGCAGCAACTGGGGGTTCAAGGTGTCTCAAAAGAGCAGCTTTTCCTTAAAGATTAGGGGCATAGTTATGGAGGCTAGTTTTGCTCCAGTAATCATAGGGCTGTTTTTGAAAAGTTCTGGGGCAAGCATTAACTCTGGATGTAATTATTCATTCGTGCTTTTGGTCATTTTGTCACAATCATTAGTTCCATAAGAGGCCTCATGAATCCAGAGAGGCAGATACAGGATAAATTTGCATTTGGCTTTTGTTCTGCCGCTGTTTTATATGAACTTGGGCAGGCACTTGCTACTATCTGATTTCAAAGGCTTCCACTTTTCCTAATGCTCTAGAGATCAGTTAATTTGTTTTAGCACTTCTTCAACTTGCTATATTGCTTGACTTTTAATTTCTACCAGGGCCTGACCTGCCTCTAAGTGGGATTCCTCTCCTTGACCTGAGTCAGCCTGTCTGTAGAACTGAATGTTTCCCAACTGATGTTAATAGTTGGGCAGATCTTCCTCATTTTAAAGGAAGTCACTGTCTCTGTTAGTGGCAGAGAATAGTAGTCTTATCTTCTTAAGAGTGAGTTTCCTTAGCATTATCATACATTCCCTTGTGTAACTTCAGTACCCCGTGGCATCTGTTGAAGCCGCCTCAGTTTGTTTGCAGTTTCCTAGCAGCCCCAGCGTTCCTCAGAAACTCTACAAAGCTCTCTGTTGCAATGCCCACACCTTCCCTATTTATAGGGTGCCAGTATGCTGCCAGTTATTCTTGTGGAGGTGGGTGGAGAGGGCATGTTAACTCTACAGATGCGGTGCTGCTCAGGGCTACTCTAAATGTACTCAAGCCTATTCTCTTCTGCAGAAGGCAGAGCTTGCTGTTAGGGTGTATGAGGCAGAAGAATTGTTCTGCTGTGTTAGACCTATTATTGAAGCTTTCTAAATCATTGTATTGCCCCACATTTTGTAAAAAACCTCTCCCCATCCTGGTGTTTACATCCTTCTCATGGCTATGTTGGTTTTCTCAGTCTTGCTGCCCCTTCAGTGAAGCAGTATGTCCGTAATCCTTCGTCTGTTGCTAGTCCTTCCAGACACTGATGTGCTCTGCTGCTTGTCTTTGATCTCCTGTGTCTGTGATCCTTCTGGAAATGCAAGACCTGGAAGCAAACGGGTTGTTTGACTGGAGCCACCTTCCAGCTTCATGCAGAAGGGACTGAGTCTTCAATTCCTTCCTGCTCCCTGTCAGTCTGGCTTTGGTTTATGGGCAATGACATTAGATACAACTTTGAGCTATAGCACACCCAGATTTCACATTTAATTTGCTGCACACTAAAACCCTTTGCTTTTTTTTCCTCCCTCCAGACTATTACTCAGTATTATGTTAAGGACAGTGTTGGTATGAACATGCCAACTCTGGACATATTCACTGTCAAAGGGACAGTGCTTCTCATCCTACGTCAGCCTGGCTGCAGCAGGTCAGATACCCGGTCATTTCAGAGCTGCCTTTATGATACACATTTCCACATGTTAGTGTTCTCATTATCATCTGATTATTCAAACTATGCATTTAGGATTCTGTGAATGTCACGTTACACCCCCAGTAATAGCTCCATACAACTTTTGCCTGTTTGAGCAAGATGTCTGACTGCAGCCCAGCTTGATGATTTTCAGTCCCTATGATACAGTTGCTGACTTCTGGATTCACTTTCCTGTATCTTGATGGCAAGTGATCTGCAGAACTGTGTTGGAGCCATGCCAGTGTTTTTCTAACCCCTACGTGACATGCACAGGATGTCACATTGTGCAGGAGTTGCTTTTAAACCATTATTAACTTCTTGGTGGGTTAGCTGCTTTTTATGGTTCTAATACAACAATTTTGCTGCTTTGCAAGAGGCACATTAACATCTCACTCTTAGTTTAGTGAGTTCATGAAGATTGCTGTTTCTTAGGCATATCTCATCTCTTTTTCACCTATAAATATTACAGCTGTCCAGACTGAGATCCAGGCTTTGCCAGATGAAGGCTCACCAAAAAAATGAAGGCAACAGTTTTGATCTGTAGGTCTTCCATGTGAGTCCAGCTTTTCAGTGCGGGTGGCTGAAGAGCTGCTGGTGCAGAAGAGGGGAAGATGCCTGCATCACACAGTGCTGTGCAGAAGCTCTGGCTCGGGTCTGGGAGCTGAATAACCAGGTTAACACCCAGATGAGCCTGAATTAAAGAGTCATGGCTCTCTGCAAATGAGCTCAGTCACTGCATGGAGATGATCTATTAGTTATACACCGTCCAGTGCCAAAGCAGGCACCGAGGCTTCTTTAGCTGTTACTGAAGATAAACTTGCAGTTAAAGGTAATGCTGACAAATAATAGTATTATTTACTACATAATTCTAAAAACAAGTAACCTTAGAGCCAATCTTAGCTATTTTTATCAAGAACTTCTGGGAAGAAAACGAACCATAGGAATATATTCTGGGTATCTGTAATGCTGTCCTGGAAATGCTCCAGAGGGACAAAATTACTTTTTAAAAAAATAATTTCAGTAATTTCTAGCAAGTCTTCTCCATACTGGTGTATCAAGTTATGAAGATCATAGGTACTTAAAAATATTTTCTGATGTATTTTGCCATTTCTAGCTTGCTGTGTAAGCAACTCTTATTTCTAGAGACAAAACAGGTGATTGCTTTGAAGATTCTGAAATGTTAGCTTCTAAGAGTTTTCAGCTTCACTATATGTGGTTGTTCTCAGATACTGCAGATATTTTTGTGGTATTTTCAACTCATTCAGAAGCAGGAAGCCTTAGAAACATCAATGATTGCATGATTTTCCAGCCAAATTAGTAAATTCTTATGATGCAACTCATTCAGCTAAGCTTTAGAAGAGCAGCTGGACTAACACTACTCACCCTGAACCAAACCTCTTATGGTTTAGCTATTAATATTATTCTGGATAAACTCCTTTCTATAGGGAATGGTTTTGGAGTAGCTTTCTTACCCCTTTGCTTAGGGGTAATGTGTGGCTTAAGAGGAGAAAGCAAGGGAAGCTCATGTCCATGTGAGATTTTTCTCAGTCAGAGTCAGTAGCTGTTCTGTCTGTCTAAATCTGCTCATCATCCTATTTAGTTTATGCAGTGGAAAAAGATTTCTTCTTGTAATTTCCATAACCATAAATGGTCACTAAATTTAACAAAAAGGGGGAAATAGATTAGGAAACTCTAATCCTGCTTTATGGCTCCAAATCAAATGACTCGTCTTTCTAAATCTTTGAATTAATTTTATGGAAGGTCACAAGTACACATCTCAAAGCGGATTCAGGAAAAGCTGCAGAGTGAATTACTTTGAAACCTTCTGTCTCTTTGTGCTTCTACCATTTTTTCAGTGTGAAAGAAAGCTGTAAAAATATTTACTTGGGCATTTGGTTCAAACGTTCTCATAGAGAAATACTGTATTTAATAGCATCATTAACATGAATTCACAAATCCTTTCATCTGACATCTGTCATTTACAGGATCAGCTGAAAAATACATTATCAACTAACCAGGCCCATGTTTAAAGGGCTTTTTCTTTTTGTTGGTTTGTTTGTTCAGTTTCTTAACGTATTTTCTCTGTCTTCTCCCCATCCTGGTAATGGTAATTTGCTTTTCCACAATACCTTTCCTGATAGCATATCGTGATGGTATTTTGGCAAAATAAATTAAAAATATTTTGACACTAATTTATTCACTCTTGTTGTGACAGCTTTTGAAAAATTGTTATCTTACTCAATTTTTCAGAAGGATAATTTAAACAGTGATGAAGTCTGTGACTCACCAGAGGCCTTGTACTATCTGAAGGTCTCCTTTCAAGCAAGTGACGCGAGGGAAACTAGACATAACTTTCTTCTCATCATGAACACAGGCTCTGTTTTCTTTGGCTCTATACCAACACTTGGTCCCAACAGACTTGTAAGATTTTTCTCAATTCCTTATTTTGAAAGAGGAGTTTGCAGAGATTGATTTTTTTTTTTTGGTGGTGGTTTCTCAAGACATTCCTCAAGGCCACTGGCAACTAAACTAACCTTTGGGTGTGCATGCAGTGTACAGATGTTCCAAACCCTTCTTGGTACTTTGGGAGAGGTTTCTGTCTTCATAGCTGGGGCGTCCTTGCATTTGTGGTGCTTTGTAGTAATACTGCAAATTCCACTTTATTGCTGCTGATAAAACTAGGAACAAAAATTCCTGAGATAGCCAGCTGGAGGTTACAAACAGCACTTTTATCCTCAGTCACTAATATAAGATTTTTCTCCTGTATATGACCTTGCATCAGGTAACATTGGTGACTCTTGAGGTGACTCATTCTATGCCTGAGGAGGTTTCCCATGCAATCTTGATAAATCGATTTTTTTTTTTTCAAAAGTTTAGTTTACTTTTAGTTATTTATATTCTTTTCAGTAAAATTTTTAAGATTCCTCATAATTTTTCATGTATATATGTTGTCACAACTATAAATTGTATTAGCAGCAATTAACCATTGTGCTGTGAAGTACTTCCTCAGACTTGGGTAAAAATAGTTATGGTTTCTTTGCCTGATTCTCTTTCCTGTAAAATAACATCTTTATTTGCAAACCCAGTTAAGAAAATTTAATGCATCCTTTCTTAATGACTCTCATTTCCAGTAAAGCAAAATCCAGTATAAATGAATTTTCTTAACAGTTTATTAAATGTAGCCATTAGATATTTCTTGTTGAGATCCAGCTTTCATCTGTCCATAGTATTAGACAAAAGAGATTGCATTTAATTGAATTAAGCATCTTTAATTTATTATTGCATCTGAAATGGCTTCTAGAAGCCTTGTGGGTTGTCTTAGAGAGATTCAGAAGCAGGAGTCTTTAATAACAGGCCAGTCTGCTTCAGGACCACATCATGACAATAACTAGACATTGTCATTGCTCACTGAAGTTGTGAGTGCTCAACACTTACCACAATCACTTTGACCTTTTCCATTTGTCTTGAGGAAAACTTGTGCTCTCTGATGTCTGCTGTCCCCTGGCTCTCCAAACTCCTTGTCTAGTGCTGACCTCCCAGCCCAGGCATCTCACCCTTAACCCATCTTCTGGAGACATTTTGTACTCACCCATCTTCTTCCATTCAGACTGTGTTGTTGACGTGGCAGAAATGCAAAAGGAAAGTTTTACGTTTTCTCTGTGTCATAACATTTAGATCTAGGAGAATTAACACTGCTGCTCACTTCCTCAAACACATTCGAGCTATTCATCCGATGCCCAAATAAAACAGTGGTGAGTAGTTTCATAGCCCTAGGGAATCGTTGAGTCTAGCCAGCCAAAGCCAAAATTAAAATTTAAAATGCAGTTGGCAATGATTATTAATCAATTAGCTCCAGGGAGCTGTCAAAGCTTCCTGGCCTAGAATAACAAGCCATATTTCTTAAATAATAAAACTAGGTCTTTAATAAAACTCGTCTCCTGCTTCACACATTTATTAATGTGATGATGCCCAAAAAGGTATCGGTAAATTACTTTTATATGAATAAAGTTGAATTGGAATGAGAGCCATCTGCAGGAAGCAGTAATTGGCAGATCAGTTTCTTTAAGGATAGATTACTTAAAATCTTAGCCGTCCAATGCATATCACAGGCTGTTGAAAGAGGAGAATCTGATTCTGGCCTGAATACTGTAGTGCAGCAGCAGATTTTATTATGCAGTGAGAGCTGCCTGAAAATATCAGCTAAATCAAGGACATGTGAGTGGGCTGTCAACTGCTGTACACTTCTAGGTTGATCTTGCTTCTTTCATTGGTTTCTCCCTTCCTAGAACTGTTCTGCAAAAAGAAGACTAAATAGTCCTGTAAGGTTACAGTTTGGGGGATGCAAATGGCCAGGGCCCTGCAGCACTCTCCTCCTGCCTCTGCTGCCCTTTGTAGTGCATGCAGCCATGGGACATCCAACCTGGGGATGTGAAAAATGCCAAGGATGGTGATGGATCTTTTTTATTTTGTTTTGTTTTGAAAGCAAGCTTCTATGTTTGTTCTTGCTGTTGGTGTCCAGAATAACCATAGTGTGGTGTCCTGCACATATTCCCAGCCAACCTGGTTTTGGGGGTTTTGTTTATTTGGTGTTTTGAGGGGGCTTTGTTGTTTGTGGTTTTGGTTTTAATTGCTGCTAGCTTTGAGATAGGCCTTAAAATGATATAGACTTTTTTTTTTTGTATTATATTAGTAAATGTTTGCCTTCTCACAACACTTTTTGCAGCTTGTCTGATTCTGATTTCATTGAATCTTCTAGATCTAGCTTGAAAGGACTTGCACTGCTTATCCTTGTGAGCAGTAAAATCCAGTGATTATTTGCTCTAGCTGAGAACCACTCCAGAACCTAGTCTTCTCAGATACAGAATTTGAGAGTTACAAGCAGTGATTTCAGCCTGATTTCAATCTCCATACTCTTCAAATCCTTCCTTTGAAATGCAACAATTATTTTAAGATTAAGAAATTATTCTTTTGTTTGTTCTTAATTGTTTAATCTCTTCTGTTACTCTTTTCTTCTTTGGGATGCTAGGGGGGAAAAACCTTTAAAAGTCTTAAAAGCTGATTTGAAGTTAAAATAAAACCCAAAAAAACAATTAAAGTGAGGTACTCTTTGCAACTCAGCTTGAATGCATGCCTTGGCAGGAGTATTCTGTACCACAGTTGGACATTATATGGTGTAATGGTAAGGCAGAAGAGAAGTAACTGTGTTTGTTTTTTCTGGGTCTGGTAGCATATCCCTCATCTGATCATCAGAAAGCATTTATATAAATGGATTGTTGCCAACTTTTGGAAATGGTTTTACTTGCAGCTGGCTTCTTACATGGTTTTCATCCAGACCATGGGCCCCTCTTTATCTCCTCGTACCCCCCAGGATGTTCTTCATGGGAGGGAGGCTTAATAGTTGTTTTCATTTTCCCTTTCCCTTATTTCTGGTCTGGGCATCAGTATAACCAGAATTAAGTGCAAGAAAAGATGGACATCTGGAGAGGAGATGGCACTTGAGCACAGCACTGGGATAGCACTGAGCTGTATATTCCTTGCAGGAGCAGAACAGATTGGCTGTGAAGGGCTCAAAGTCTGGTTTTTATTCTTCTGCTGTGATAATTCTACTCCTGCTTTGTCTTCTTTTCATGAATGTATGTAAAATAAAAAGCACATTTAGCTTAATAATATAGTAACATTAGCTGTTGACTTTCAAGCCCACTGCTGACCTTTTTGTTATTACTGAAAACAACAGAAAGGTTTCAGCATATTATTACTGCTGTATATTTTTTTCGGATCCAAATGCATTTGTGGTGCAGTCTAATACAGATACCAGCAACTAAGTAACTGTAGTAGAAAAAGCATGTAAAAAAACAACTGTACTTTTTTTTTTTCCCCCCAGTGGAACTCTCTTGGCATTTGCAGGTAGGTTGGTGCCTATGAGAAGCTGATATTCAATGTGAATAATTTACCCCTAAGTGTACTGTAAGAAGTATGAGCTCTGCTCATGACCCGCTGTATAAATCTGAGGCATTGTTACAGTTTTCTGGGTCAACTTTCCTTTCCACTTATCATCTGTCTCATCTGTTTATACTCGAAGCTCTTCAAGGGAATGTCTCGTGTTGCATTTGAGCAGTGCCTGTATTGGAGGAGGAAGGGGATTTCTAGCCTGGCTGAAGCTTCAGGATGCAAACATAATGTAAAACGTTACAAATAATGGCAAGTGATAAAAGTACATATGATAAAAGATAAGCTGTGATAAACATTTTATGTAGATCTAATCAAAGCTTTGCTCTAAAGCACAAAGACCCTTTCCTTTTGTTTTATAAATACTTTCTAAGAAAACCTGTGACCTGTGTAATTTGCTGTGCAGACACAATTGGATACAATCTGTCCTCAAACTGGACATCAGGACAAATATGGGACACTAAAAAGCACATTTATCTTTTTTCTGCATGTGTGATTCCTCAACTGAAAAAAAAAAAGCTTTCTCCCCTCGCCTTTTCACAACTCTTTAGTCATTATGCTGCATCTGAAACAGATGGAAGAACTTATTAAAAATTGTTTTTAAACCACAGATTGAGACATGGTGCCAGGATTTTCAACCAAAAATGTGGCACTGGTTCTAAAATCTGTTGACAATTTTAGAAAGTTTTCTTAGGGCAAAAGTGCTCCGTTAGTGTCTGTTCTTCTCTTCCAGGAAAATAAGGAAAACCTTTATCTAAGTCATAAGTTAATTAGTCTTCCAAACTGGATTTGAGAATATCAGCATAAATATATTAATTTCTCCAGGAATCAGAGTTGATGCCACAGATTAGTGTATCTAAGGTTCTAACTACAGCTGTTCTGGTCAAGTCTTTGAGAATCTATCTAGAATTTAAATATTGGATTTTTTTTTTTTTTTTTTCAAATGAGGAAAATTAGCATCATGTGCACATGAAACGAGTTTTCTTGCATTGAGCACTGAAGTGCACTGCAAGGGAGATCTCTGGGCACGCAGGCGTTGACAAGGACAGATAAAACCTAACTTTTTAAAAGTAAATTTGTTTCAAATGCCCCTGAGAGAAATAGAAGAAAGTCTGAATACTTCCAATAAAAATAAACACTTTTACATTTCCTTTTAAATAATCGTACTTGTTATAACTGGACAAAAAATTATTATTCCTACTTCTCGGTATGCACTATGGGGCATATATAAAACTTCTATCCACATCCATATATTTTTTAATGTGTCCACATAAAACCTCCATCCATAAAACAGCTCTTCTCCCACAAGAATGACTTTATGCCAAATTTCTGCTCTCTCCACACCACTTCCATGGTTGCAGGGAGCCTCTCTGAGGTGCTGGGTTCCCATGCTCACCTGTTAGCCATATGTGGTGTTATGCTTGCCACTGAACTGACTTGGGTAACAGCATTCCCAGGCACCAGTACAGGCTGGGCAGGGACTGGCTGGAGAGCAGCCCTGAGGAGAGGGACTTGGGGGTGCTGGTGGATGAGAAGCTCAACATGAGCCAGCAGTGTGCACTTGCAGCCCAGAAAGCCAACCAGATCCTGGGCTGCATCAAGAGAAGTGTGGCCAGCAGGTCGAGGGAGGTGATTCTCCCCCTCTGCTCTGCTCTGGTGAGACCCCACCTGGAGTACTGCATCCAGTTCTGGAGCCCCCAGTACAAGAGGGACGTGGAGCTGCTGGAGCGTGTCCAGAGCAGGGCCACGAGAATGATCCCAGGGCTGGAGGAGCTCTGCTGTGAGGACAGACTGAGAGAGCTGGGGCTGTTCAGTCTGGAGATCCTTGTGGTCCCTTCCAACCCTGACAGATTCTGATCTGTTGTAGCAGAGGACTTTAGAGCCCTAATGGCTTAATGGTTGGACTTGATGATCTTGAAGGTCCCTTCCAACCTAAAGGATTCTATGATTCAGAGTTTCCAAATTTGGGCCTTCTCAGGGCAGTGATCTTGCCTTAAAACATAAGTGGAGGGATTATAAAGTCGCTGTTATCGTGTGTGTTGCATTGTGACATATGACAGCAAAGCACTCCAGTGCCACGTGTTTCAGCAAGGCTCCAAGTATCTTTGCCTGGGGAAAAACATGCTGAACTTCATTCCTGCAAGCCTTAATCATGTGCTGTGACTTCTGTTCAGCCTTCCTTCTGGAGCACGTGGAACATAATGATCCTTACAGGCAGGTTTCGAGATGATGAATAACTGAGTGTATCAAAACAGAGAAGTCCCCAGATAAATGCAGTGAGAAGAATGTGACCATTTTTTTTGTATAGTGCTGTAGTATACTGCTTTTAAGGTTTTTAGTAGATCTTTTTGAGGTAGCCTTAACTGTGGTGTAATGGATCAGATCTGTTGCTCTGTCCCTCCTCTGAGATTCAGTGAAGCTGAAGAGAATAAGATACAAGAGTCCTCATGGGTAAATCACAGGAGAGCAAGAGGAGGCTGCGCTCTGACCTCCCTCCTCTGAGATTCAGTGAAGCTGAAGAGAATAAGATACAAGAGTCCTCATGGGTAAATCACAAGAGAGCTGTGCTCTGACCTGGTCCTCAGGGCTGGAGAAACCTTACAAATGAATTCCCTGATGCTAAGCCTGAGCTGTATGCTGGAGAAGCCTAAGTTTGGTGTCAGTCTGCTTTACCTTGGATAGATGTCTAGGCTGGAACGTGTATCCAAGGTGGGCTGGGCCATCAGTGGCACCAAATTGGAGCGGTAGATGTAGGTGAGTCTAGGTCTCCTTGCGTTTGACATGCAGCTGTACTCTTGTGTCTTCTGGAAGGATATCAGCAGTCACATGTCTGGCTGTCCTGTTTCTTGAGGCTTGTCTCCTACCCAATAATCATTTCAAGTTGGCTCAGTGAAACAGTTGGTTCTCACCACAGTGCTTTTCTGCCCTCCATGCTGCAAGTTGTCTGCTCTCTGCCTGCTTACGCTGGAAACGGATTTGTGTGAGATTAATGTGGATACTTAAAGTCATTTATGAGATAGACCAGTGAGAACCTTGGGCAGCTTTTCTCACATGAAGCTATCATGCTAAAAAACAAAAGTCTGAATATAAAATTCCCTAAGCTGCTGAAGTAATTTGATTTCCTCTGTAGCTTCCATTTCTGAGCCATTTAGGAGGATCATTTGCACAAACATAAAAGTTCTCTTTAACTAAAGTCAAGCAATGTGTTTTTTCAATGAGTTAGGGCTTGTAAGAGAGATTCAAACATTAACTGTGTAAAGAAGGCAATTAGTTTTTCTAGAACATATTGGAATTTAGCCCGAGGTGTACTGGAAAAATACACATTTTGCACACGTGTATTTATCATCCAAGTCCATAGTTTATATTAGATCTGGACATGGATACTTCTAAGGCTATCAAATTAATGGTTATTTGGATGTGATTGTCTATAAAAAGGGTTTTTTAAACTATAATGTAGGTGGTCTTTATTTAATCGCTCAAAGGAAAAGCCTTTTCTACTGCTGTAATATGTCAAGGAAGCTTATCTGCACATAAACAGCAAAATGAGACCTCTCTTGTGTTACAGAGCTTTAACTTCTGAGTTTAAAAGTTGAGCATTTCTAAAAATGTACTAATTATGTCATTCTGATAAAAGGAGACAGCCCTCTCACTTTGTCACGGAGTCCTGCTTTCCATAGGTTTTAAAGCTGTCAGAGGAGTAGGAAAAAAGCTGTCATAGGAATCAGGGGAAAACTTTTATTTTTATAACTGCTGGGGGTCCAAATACAGATGGCCACTGCCACGTTATCCATCTTAAAGACTGCATCCATTTTCTTGAGTGTTTTGCCCGGTTTGACAGGAATTAGGGTCAAGAGAAGGATCATTTTCCTGAAGGTGGAAACCAGGAATTGGTGCAACCATGGATAGAGTACCAGTTAAAAACTTGGTAGCATTTTCTGGAGAGTACACCCATAGTTTATTAAGGAAAATACTTTTTTTTTTTTTTTTACTGCACTCATTAAACATTTGATTCTAACAGGACAGAGCACAAACAAAAAGAAATCATTTGTGAGGCTCTAGTGCTGTAAAGCACACAAACGTACCTTCTGCTGTTGACTATGTTGAAGTATTTGGTGTTTATATGAATTATTATGGTGTATATAGAGGAAAACTGTTGAGGAAAACTAGCTGAAACTTCTTTGTTTCTACAGGACGATTCACCAGAGTGAAAGTCAATGTGAGACCTTAGATGGAGGAGTATAGGGGCTTGCCTTAATGTGTGGAAGAGAGCATATGGTTTTGGTAATAGGCTAATAAGAGCAATTAACCTTATAGTGCACTCATTTGTTGGCCTCTGTTGTTTATAAACTAGGTAATAAAGATATTTTAACATCCTATAGCTTTATAGGAGTTTAGTGAAACCAGGCTGTATTTGTTAATGCCTAACAGTAGTCAGGTAATAGCATTAAGTGGCAGAAAAAAAATAGGCAGAGAATAAAATATTCAGAGTACTGTGTGGTACTGATGAATATAATCACAAATATAGAAACACATAGTATAGTTTAAAGAAATAAAAACATGTGTTAAAGGTTGTCCTTAGGAGAGAACTGTTTGCACAGGATTTGGTCACAGATGTGTCATTCAGCTTGGTCATGTCACCTTGCAAAGATTCCAATGTAAACTTTTTTCCAGGCTTACTTAACCTGAAGAAGAATTCTAATCTTAGCACCTTCTTTGTGCTGTGTGGGTAGGCAGCATTTCTTAGAACATCTTCCATCTTTCTTTTAACATCAAGCACCATCACCATCGTCCTGATTTCTCAGTTAGGAGCTATTGTGTTTGCCTGGCAAGCAGAGAATCTGGGCACAAAGGAGCTTGTCCCCCCAAACTGCACCCACAAGAAAAGCCCTTTTTACTTCACTCCCAGCTTCTGTCACTGCAGGTGTTGTCATTTTGACAGTCAGGTGTTGCCCAGTTGGGCGCCTTGTTGGTGCAACCAAAGGTTGAGTGATCTTTATTTTGCAAGTACTTTGGGTTCTGGGTTGGTGGTGATGGGAGAAGGATGGTTTCCCCATAATAGTATTTTTCTGTGACTTTTGGCAGTCAGCTTTGGGGCTTCTGTTTTTGTGCAATATTTGTACTGCAATCTTTTGCCCATTTACTGACAGCATCCCAGAAGAGACCTCTAAATCAATTCATTTGTGGATTTAATTTGAGCATGTAAAATACAATATATTGTGGTTATTAGTTTTGTCTCTTCTTCCTGGTTTATTGTTATTTGTCTGGTTTTTACCTTATATGTTGATTACAGACGTTTTTATTGAGTTTAGCTAGTGATAATCCTAATGAGTTGTTGGTGCTTTTCATTCTGAATTTGAAAGACAAGACAATAATTTTTTTCTTCTGGGTTTTCTGCAGAGACTTCCATGAAATCTTTCTGTACCAATTTGTGGTCTTGGTTTTCTCTCTTTCATTGAATTGACTAAACAATGTATTTGCTGGTGCAGCATTGACCGAATATGAGGGCTCTTTTGCTTTATTAGACTTGACAGTGTTTAAACAATACTAATTCTCATATCCAGCTGGCTTTCCAATTGATTTCTGTGCTTTCTCTTGCTGTGTAAAACAAGCTGGAACATTAAAGACATCTTGCATGTTACCCTCTGGAGACTTGTTTTTCTTTAGAGAAAAATCAAAGAGAACGTTTTCTGGTTTTTTCTTTTTATATATTTTCTTCTGGATCTTCAAGTGATATTTCAGTGTACGTGTTAAGATGCTCATTTTCAAGCACATACTTGTAAAAAGCAATCTTCATTTTATAGCGGAATTTGCTAGTTTGCTCTTTTGTTTATAGAAATAAATATCTCTTTTAGTCTAAAACAGAATATACCAGCTTTAAAATCACATTCAAGATGTACACAAACGTGTTGTTTTAACCCAGCTAAAATTTTGCATATTTAAAATTTGTTTGCTAAACAGTCAGTGAACGTTTGCAAATGTTAATCATTGCTTTACCCACTCACTTTTAACAGTATTGAAGCAGCCTGGAGTTTTGAGCTAAATATTGAAATCAGAATGACTGGGCAAGAGTGAGACATAAAAAACAGTTTTCTATCCTGTAACCATCAATGTTTAAGTCACGCCTTTAGACAAATCCTAACTTTGAAACATATGCTCCTGAAAAATGAGTTTTCTCTGGTCTAGAACAGTCATCTGTGATGGGCTTCAGCCGTTGTTGAGGTGACCGAGGAGCACTACTCTCTCCATCCAGTCCTCTAGAGGCTGCTTAATTTCATATGAATTTCAGTTTATTGTGAGATACCAACTTTCTGAAACCCAAACGTGATTCCTCACCCACTCCAGCTCCCCAGATGCTCAGATATCCTTGCACCTGGACTAAGGATTTGAGGTGCTCAGTTGTCATGGGTCAAATGAGGGCAATGACCTCTCAAAAAGGACTGGTTAAAGCCGAGGAGTGAAACCTGATTTTTAACTTCAACAGATCAGTTCTTTCTAAAGAAAAGTTATAGCATTCTTGGCCATAGTGTCCTCCTATAATCTTCTCTTTTTTCAGGGAAGCCAGGTAGCCATCTCTTGTGTTATTTATTGCCACTCATACAGAATGTGTGCCAGTGTCTGTTTCACACACTGTCATGAAACCCTGTGTTGTGGATAAAAGGTCACTTGGAGTCGTTGTAGGCAATATTTTCTGAATAATGAATGTTTTGGTCACACAGTATTTCATTTAAGCAGTTTTTTTTTTCCTTTACTCTAGATGGTCTGAAAACCCAGAAGAATGGAAGTTTCAAAAGACAAGGCAAACATGGCTTCTCTTGCACATGTATGATAAAGAAAAGGTTTGTATTAATGTTGCTCTTTCTCAGAACAAATAGGATATAAGGTTTTATACGTTAGTTGTAGCTATTCTTTATTCACCAAAAGTTGCTAGTACTAGCCATTCACTTTTCTAATAATTTAGAGATCAATTACTTTGTTTTTAACCAAAATGCAGAATCATTTTACTTGCATGTAATTAATCTTTTTATTTTGTTGATGATCATTCTTCTGTGTATGCTAGATTTTTATACTTGATATATGTCAAGCAGTTTCATGTTTTATATAAATCTGGGGCTTGCTGAGTACTTGAGTCACATCCTTAATTTGAATTTCTGAGTGTGGAACCCAATACTGTAAACCACGATTCTCATTTTGCTTCAGATATCTATGGCACCATATAAGATGTACAGCCATACTGCCAGGATCTTCAAATAGCTTTCTCATTAAAATATAAATGAAACCTGATGTTGATTGTAAAAAGCATAAAGTATAACCAGAAGCTAGGCTTGCATCCTTGCTGAGATCCATTCATTTCATAACTTACAAAACAACAGAGATTCAGTTTCCAGTGAGCACCTGACCATCGTGGTATCGAATGGGGGTTTCAGGTCCTTCATTTTGTTGTGTAATAGAGCAAACATCGAGCTGTTTGCACTGTGCCTTACTTATTGATTCATTTTGTTGACATTCAGTTAGTTTTTGCTGATTTTTTTTTTCATGTGCAGTTAAACATTTAAGCATATCAATCTCCTGACCCAAATTACTCAGCAGCTCTTAAGCTGGTCACCTGACATAGGGTGATACCTTTATGATTAAAAATGCTTTCAGAGAATTGGGTAATTAAAAGCAGAGTTTCATGAAGGCAAAAATGTTCACATCTTTTTAAAGATCAGTTGCAGAATACAAATTTGATGGTTGGTATCTAGGTTGTTTGCACTTCTTCTATTTTTAAGTTTCTCCTTTAAAAGTCTTTATCAACCTTTCTAAATCAACATAGGTTATTTAAAGCTATCTAGAAATTGTTTTACAGGCAAAATGAAATTTTTACTTTTTCACCTATTTACTTTGTGTTGAAATATACTGGGAAATAGTTAACTAAGTAGTGTTTGCTTTATGTATAAAAACAGAACCTAACTCCATATTTCTCAACGCTGAAATGAACCTTCCTTTCTATTTATTTTTTTTTAATCTGATGGAAGTGTTATGATTTATTTAAATTCACATGTTTTCTAGCTTAATCATCAGAGATGCATTGAATAGGAGCTTTAGATAATGATTAACATCTGCATCCAGATTGAAGAAAGTTAGTAGAACTGCTCAAGTGCTTGTAATTAAGCGTATAATGAAGTCTCTGTCTTCATCGGGACTGTAGGGAGGGCAAACCAGCTTCTTTTGAATATTTTTAATACCCAAATTCAACTTCCTGTCCATGACAGAGTAAAATCTGTTGGATATCCAAACGTGAATAAAATACAGTAGGAGACATGAGTTCCTTTCCTTCTGCAGCCACGTCTTTGATCTCATGGTGTCACTTGGATGCCTACTGAAAAGCCATGCAAAGGAGTGAATTGGGTCTCCTGTACTGATAGGCCTCTTTCTGTGAGGAATAAGTTGAGGTTTTAAAGTCCTTTGCAGCATGAGGGTGTTTTTAAGTCACTTTAAAATCCATCTGGTGGTTGGCTGACAGCTGCCGAGCCAAGCTTGTATACCTACAGTGTATATACTGCTTCAGGGTCCAGTATAAAGTAAACACTAGATCATTTGTTGATCTTTCTCATCTGGCACAGCATTTTTAGAAAGTAACTATATCATCTCCTGGACCACAAGGCCCTGGAGGGGGATCTGAAGCTTCCTCAGAAGGTAACTGAGAAAAGCAGGTTTGGTGGCAGTAAGCTGAAGTTCTCTGTGCAGATGCCTGTATTTGCTTTGCAAAACATGTGGGTATCTGCAAGTCTAAGGAGTCTGCAGAGTCGCAGAGTATCATTTAAAAGTGATAACTGTTCTTCTCCTGCTACTCTTTTTCCCCTCTTTTCCCAACGATGGTAATCATTTCACTTCAGGATATTTCTCTGTAAGTCCATTCCAGTGCATATTAGCTTGTTAGAACAGAGGCAAGGTTAGTGTGTGAGGGAAAAGGAAACAAGAAAAAGGTCAAAACAATTTAACAAAATAATAATAATAAAATCCCTTAAGCCTCACTTCCGCTTGCCAGAGCCATGGTGGGAGATCTTGAATATCCAATTTCAGGCCAGCCCAAAAGCTGACCTTAGAAGAAGGATTGTGTTCCTTCTTGTAATGCCTTGCCAAGAGTTCTGAAATTTCAGCTCCTACACTTCTGTATTTGAAGAATTAAAATTTGGATTTCCTTAACTTTTTGCTGGCACTCTCTATGTTCCAGTCCTTCCTGTGGCCCTGTTATATGTCTAAGTTAGGAGGAGATCTGGTGTTATCTTGCCTACGTGGTACTGCGTTGTAAGCTCTGGCTGAAATAGACTTAATAGCTGTGTGAAAGAAAAAAACTCAGGCTTCTTGAGCACTTAGCCTTAGCTAGTCTGTTTTCTAGGCTTCAGGCAGCCACATGTCTGTCTGCACACTTAATATTTCTTAGTTTAGTGTAGGCTTTTAATTGCCCCTTCAAGCACTTTGCTTAAACGATGTACTAATAACTGTAATTCCACAGAGTGGGGTAGGACTGTACCGTGAGGTCTGAGAGCAAGAGGTGTAAATTACAGAGATAATTTGGCTAGGGTTTGAAAGATAGAAATGTTGCTGAGCTTTAAAAACCCAGTACTGAGTGCCAACATTAAAGGAGCACTATCATGCTGAAATTGTTTCTGTCTGAATGTTTTTGTCTGTTATTAGTACCAGTTTACCATGAGTAAAAAGGTTTAAAAAGTACACACATTTTTCATTCTGTTTAAAATGTGCTTGATATGTATATTATAGCAACATTTCATATAGCATCCATTTTAGTATTAGTCACTGTAAAATTGATGTAATTTTAAAATCTGTATTATTTCTTCAATGCAGGAGTGTTTGTGTGAAGAATTAGAAGGTTTTCCATGGCATATAAGTTATGAGGCTGAATGCAGACTTTAGTTTTGATGTATTACTTTGTAGTATCTCTGATTGGTGAAGGCAGTGTTGGAATATTCTTTCCTCCTCTTCTTTTGGGGTGATAGAAGTTTTAGCCATCAAAGTTATGCTGCCAAATGTCGATGGAGAAATAAGTTGTAAATCAAGTATCTGTTGAAGTTCTGTCTCCTCTGAAATGTTGATACTTTGCAGAATTGAAACAGCTCTAGAATAATTAGTCTCCAAACCTTTAAATACTTACGCATGTGTTTAACTTATGTCAAGTATGCCTTTTAAATTTATATGTGTCAAGTTAAACATGGAGAAAAATATTTGCGAGATTAGGTCATTTTAACATCTCCTGATTTACAGCAAAAATATTCTCTTATTGACTCTAACCTTCCACGAACAGACAACATCAAGTTAAGGTATACCTCAGCACAGATCTGTTCATCTAATGCTTTTGAAAACACATTGGTTTGAAATACTGAATAAATAATTCAACCTTCTTTGCCAGGTTATTGCCAAGTGATTAAATAGAATGCTCATTTAAAATACATGGTGTACCAGATAAGCTAAAACTTAACCTACGACTAGTTAATTAGAAAGGGAGTGAAATGGGGTTAATGCAACTGCAGATGACTAAGCTGCCTTTAATGTTAGGCATGTTAGTAGAGCCTATCAGTTTTAGTCAGCGTGATTTAAAAATTATTTCCATATGTCTGAATTCAGTTTGTTTTCCAAATTAAATTCCATTTCTTTGTATAAGTGTTCTGTCAAAGTGCTTGATGGTGGGTGGTATCCCATCTTAGCAAACAGATAATTTTGGGTAGGGGCGAGGGTAATTCCGGCAAAATTCTTTCCTCAGACATGTGCATGCAATTCTCACTGAGTTTATTAAGGTTTGCATACATGGTTCCAGAAGCAGGAATTGGCTAGTGGGTTTTTTAATTCCAAGAAACCCTCCCAGCCTTGAGCTCGCCGTCAGGGAGCGTTTGCATGTGCGGAACGGCATGTCCACATCTGCTCAGAATTTCCTCTCGGATGCGTTGCCCATCTGAGCACATGATGGTCCTCTCACCACAGTCCATCCCTCCTGGCAGCTTGAACCTTGGCAAGGAGCTCTCCCACTCAGAGGTGGGCACTGGCAAACACAAATGCCCGTGCAGTTCTCCTGATGATTGTTCAGGTGATGCTTTGACGTGACTGTGAACGAGCATTGAGCAAGAAGAAAATAAAGCAATTATTTTTGTCTCCCTTGGTTTTTTCTTTAAAGGTTCCAGACAAGTATTTCACCATTTTACTGGACTATCTCCAAGGCCTTCAAGGCAGTGCACGAGACATAACTGTGCAGAAAGCTGAAGATTTTATGAAGCAGTTTGATGGTTCTGATGCAGAAGACCCCAACCTGCCGGAGAAGTGCGAGCGTGTACGACAAGTTCTGCAGCTGCTGTCCTGAGAGTATTTTTGTGTCTTAATGACTCTCTGGTGGAGAGAAGGATAGGATGTTGTACACAGAGACTATAAATTAGTTGTAAAGATGTATTTTCTAATAAGAATCCTAATTTTTCAGATTTTGCACTCATATTTTTTCCAGCTGCAAATATTTATCATGTTTAGATATGATGAAATCAAAATAACATATTTGGTCTGTAGACATCCTGTTAAAAATAGTCACTGTATATCTTTAGAAAAATAAAACTCTATTTCTTCTTAGTTTTTCTCCATCTCCCCCTGTAATTATTGTTAAATAACAGGAGCTTTGCAGTTCTTAATAAGAGCAAAGGAACCAACAGAAAGCCTGGAGGGTCTTTTACAATGGCAGCTTTTAAAATGAGTGTACAGTACAGTGCTTGCTCAGCCAGCTGTAATCTATCACTTTCAGCTTTAGAAGTATGTCATTTGGATTTGGGAGAGATCATTTTCAGTCTGTTGAACACGGGTTGTATAACACAGTTGCTTATTAGCACTTCACATGGTGATCTGGAGATACCATCAGCTTTGTTAGTTTTATATTTTTAAGTTTTCAAATGCATTATGGCAATTGTTTAGATATTCAGATTATGCACAGATGGGAACAGATCAAATTCCTCGACTCTGTAGTGAAATCATCTGATTGTACCTAAATTTACCCTACAATGAGAAGTGCTGTGCTGCAACATTCTGTATCTAGCCTGACAATACTGCATGTTCATCTTTCTCTTGTAATTGGTGTCAAAAGAGTTAAGTTGTGTTAATTCATTTTGGCATGGGACATTTGTCTCCTATGGACGTGCTGAAAATGAGGCTTTCAAATGAAAACCAAGGACATTAATTACCCAAAAGTTGGGTGGTTGGCTTATTTAATAACACTTGTATTCAGACAGCGTTCTTGACCTGATTCTTTAATATTTCTGCAAACATTGTTCATACTTTATTAATAACAGCTATATGAAATGTGTCATGTTTTAGAAGAGTGGCTGTCTTTGGGAATTACGAGTGTAATTTGGGTGGGAGAAGGAGGGGAGGATCTGTGGATATGGAGGCCCCATTTTTCAATAAGAAGCATTTGAGTGGGTTTGACAACCTTCACGGTCGTGGATAACTACAAATCTTTAAAAGTATGAAATATATTACTAGTAACAACTTAGGCTTTCTGATTTCTTGAAGATGATATTTTCAGCCTAAAAAAATACTACAGACCACCATGCCCTGCTGTAACACAGTAACTGGGCTGGAGTTCAGCACAGGGGTGAGCAGAATTTGGCAGCAGTAGCCAGCTTCTGCGCTGA